>NC_068437.1:54967245-54978792 GCF_023373465.1 Oncorhynchus keta | reverse complement strand
GCTGAGGTGTTGTGTCCTGAGCTGAGGTGTTGTGTCCTGGCTGAGGTGTTGTTGAGTTGTGTTGTGTCCTGAGCTGTTGTGTTGTGTCTGAGCTGTGTCCTGAGCTGTTGTGTTGTGTCCTGAGCTGAGGTGTTGTGTCCTGAGCTGAGGTGTTGTGTCCTGAGCTGAGGTGTTGTGTCCTGAGCTGAGGTGTTGTGTTGAGCTGAGGTGTTGTGCTGAGCTGAGGTGTTGTGTCCTGAGCTGAGGTGTTGTGTTGTGTCCTGAGCTGAGGTGTTGTGTTGTGTCCTGAGCTGAGGTGTTGTGTTGTGTCCTGAGCTGAGGTGTTGTGTTGTGTCCTGAGCCTGAGCTGTGTTGTGTCCTCCCCTGCTGGTGGACACGAGGAGATCAGGGGCTTCTTTCCACAGGTCTCTGGTTTATTTCATTGCAGTTACTCTTCTCTTCCTTATAGTTTCTTAATGTTTGGTATCTGTTTTGATATTTACATTTACATTAGTGGTACATATAGAGGAGACTGGGACAGGCCTTTCTCCAGTATTAACACTAAAGCTCACCACACCTCCTCCTCCTCCTAACTCACGATGGAGGTATAGGACTAGAATAACGTCATCAGGCCTTATCAATCAATCAACCAATCAATTCATCAATCAATAGATTATTATATATGACCCTCTACACACTTCGTACCCTGTATGTCCCCATAATATGAACGAGAGAAGGAGAGGAGATTGAGAGTCAGCACAAAAAACAGTCCAGCTCAACAACAACCCCTCAACCAGACCCGGAGAGCTGAAGGTGGAGAGAAACATGTCTGCAACTGTAGACAAGCAGTAGAGGAGAGGAACAGACTGCTGGAGGAGGGGAACAGACTGCTGGAGGAGGGGAACAGACTGCTGGAGGAGAGGAACAGACTGCTGGAGGAGAGGAACAGACTGCTGGAGGAGAGGAACAGACTGCTGGAGGAGAGGAACAGACTGCTGGAGGAGGGGAACAGACTGCTGGAGGAGAGGAACAGACTGCTGGAGGAGAGGAACAGACTGCTGGAGGAGAGGAACAGACTGCTGGAGGAGAGGAACAGACTGCTGGAGGAGAGGAACAGACTGCTGGAGGAGAGGAACAGACTGTCTTGTGACAGAGAACAGCCCATTACAGAGGTGGCCACCCCCGCAGAGAAGCCAGCAGAACAGCCCATTAGAGGTGGCCATGTGATCCTGCTGTTGTCACATGCTATACATGCACATGTGTGTTTACATGCACATGTGTGTTTACATGCACATGTGTGTTTACATGCACATGTGTGTTTACATGCATCTGTCTATCCAATATTATCATGATTTGTTATCAGGGATATTATACTTTAGTAACCCACAATGACCTGGTTTTGTTAAAGTCGAACAATGACATTATGTTCCATATTCCTACAGATACCTTATAACTGGAGATGACTTCAAAACGGTTGCCTACAGTTACCGTGTAGGACACTGCAAGGTCGGGTGACCAGGACACTGCAAGGTCGGGTGACCAGGGCACTGCAAGGTCGGGTGACCAGGGCACTGCAAGGTCGGGTGACCAGGGCACTGCACGGTCGGGTGACCAGGGCACTGCACGGTCGGGTGACCAGGGCACTGCACGGTCGGGTGACCAGGGCACTGCACGGTCGGGTGACCAGGGCACTGCACGGTCGGGTGACCAGGGCACTGCACGGTCGGGTGACCAGGGCACTGCACGGTCGGGTGACCAGGGCACTGCACGGTCGGGTGACCAGGGCACTGCACGGTCGGGTGACCAGGGCACTGCACGGTCGGGTGACCAGGGCACTGCAAGGTCGGGTGACCAGGGCACTGCACGGTCGGGTGACCAGGGCACTGCAAGGTTGGGTGACCAGGGCCATCTGGGACTGTCTCCTGGGGAAATTCAGGTGTGTGCAGGCTACCTGTGTCCTGCGTAACTTCATGAGGATGGACACGAGGACCAGGAGAGGATCTGCAGCTCGCCGCCGTGTCCCAGAGGAAGTCTGCTGCTCTGCAGGATGTTTCATGGATGGGATCCAACAACACAGGAAGAGGCAATCCGGGTGCAGGAGATCTTCACCTCCTACTTCTTTGAAGAGGGTGCTGTTTCCTGGCAACACCATAGACTACACTATGCACAACCAAAGGCTCTTTGAAGAGCCATTCACATTGCAATAAGACTATTCTTTCATTTACTTGACTATGTCAACTGCAGTTATTCAATTCCCAGTTTCTTTCAATTTCTCAGGTAAGGGTGCTGTTTAGGTAAAGGTGCTGTTTAGGTAAAGGTGCTGTTTAGGTAAAGGTGCTGTTTAGGTAAGGGTGCTGTTTAGGTAAGGGTGCTGTTTAGGTAAGGGTGCTGTTTAGGTAAGGGTGCTGTTTAGGTAAGGGTGCTGTTTAGGTAAAGGTGCTGTTTAGGTAAAGGTGCTGTTTAGGTAAAGGTGCTGTTTAGGTAAGGGTGCTGTTTAGGTAAATTTGAAAAAAATGTGCTGTTTAGGTAAGATTGATGGATGCTGTTTAGTAAGCAGGCTGGTGTATAACTGTGGCTTCTTCCACCTTCATGGTGTGACCATGTCTGGAGAATAGGCAAGAGGGCAGAACAGAGTTATTTTAAGAGGGCCAATTTGAAAAAAATGTAGAACAACCAACCATGGAGAATAGGAAGAGGGCCAACCATGGAGAATAGGATTGATGGATTGTGTTGGAGTAAGCAGGCTCAGAGGGCCAACCATGGAGAATAGGCAAGAGGCCAACCATGGAGAATAGGCAAGAGGGAACCATTAGGCAAGGGCCAACCATGGAGAATAGGCAAGAGCCAACCATGGAAGCCATGGAGAATAGGCAAGGCCAACCATGGAGAATAGGCAAGGGGGCCAACCATGGAGAATAGGCAAGAGGGCCAACCATGGAGAATAGGCAAGGGGGCCAACCATGGAGAATAGGCAAGGGGGCCAACCATGGAGAATAGGCAAGAGGGCCAACCATGGAGAATAGGCAAGAGGGCCAACCATGGAGAATAGGCAAGGGGGCCAACCATGGAGAATAGGCAAGGGGGCCAACCATGGAGAATAGGCAAGAGGGCCAACCATGGAGAATAGGCAAGAGAACCATGGAGAATAGGCAAGGGGCCAACCATGGAGAATAGGCAAGGGGGCCAACCATGGAGAATAGGCAAGGGGGCCAACCATGGAGAATAGGCAAGGGGGCCAACCATGGAGAATAGGCAAGGGGGCCAACCATGGAGAATAGGCAAGGGGGCCAACCATGGAGAATAGGCAAGGGGGCCAACCATGGAGAATAGGCAAGGGGCCAACCATGGAGAGGCAAGGGGCCAACCATGGAGAATAGGCAAGGGGCCAACCATGGAGAATAGGCAAGGGCCAACCAAGGGGGCCAACCATGGAGAATAGGCAAGGGCCAACCATGGAGGGCCAACCATGGAGAATAGGCAAGGGGGCCAACCATGGAGAATAGGCAAGGGGGCCAACCATGGAGAATAGGCAAGGGGCCAACCATGGAGAATAGGCAAGGGGGCCAACCATGGAGAATAGGCAAGGGGCCAACCAAGAATAGGCAAGGGGCCAACCATGGAGAATAGGCAAGGGGGCCAACCATGGAGAACAGGCAAGGGGGCCAACCATGGAGAACAGAACAGGCAGAGGGCCAACCATGGAGAACAGGCAAGGGCCAACCATGGAGAATAGGCAGAGGGCCAACCATGGAGAACAGGCCCAACCATGGAGAATAGGCAAGAGGGCCAACCATGGAGAACAGGCAAGGGGCCAACCATGGAGAATAGGCAAGGGGGCCAACCATGGAGACAGGCAAGAGGGCCAACCATGGAGAACAGGCAAGAGGGCCAACCATGGAGAACAGGCAAGAGGGGAGAACAGGCAAGAGGGCCAACCATGGAGAACAGGCAAGAGGGCCAACCATGGAGAACAGGCAAGAGGGCCAACCATGGAGAACAGGCAAGGGGGCCAACCATGGAGAATAGGCAAGAGGGCCAACCATGGAGAACAGGCAAGAGGGCCAACCATGGAGAACAGGCAAGGGCCAACCATGGAGAACAGGCAAGAGGGCCAACCATGGAGAACAGGCAAGAGGGCCAACCATGGAGAATAGGCAAGAGGGCCAACCATGGAGAATAGGCAAGGGGCCAACCATGGAGAATAGGCAAGAGGGGCCAACCATGGAGAATAGGCAAGAGGGCCAACCATGGAGAATAGGCAAGAGGGCCAACCATGGAGAATAGGCAAGAGGGCCAACCATGGAGAACAGTAAGACACTTCATTATTTCTATAACTACGTTGTATTGTTTGTCCTCGTGTGTCTGTGCATGTTTTTCAGCCTAAAGTCCGCAGCCACTTCGTGTGGACACCAGGTGAGGCCACACACACAGATTCAGGTTGACTGTCTATTTAACTACCTTATTTTCTCAATAAGGGGTGGCAGGGTAGCCTAGTGGTTAGAGCGCTGGACTAGTAACCGGAAGGTTGCAAGTTCAAATCCCAGAGCTGACAAAGTACAAATCTGTCGGTCTGCCCCTGAACAAGGCAGTTAACCCACTGTTCCCAGGCCGTCATTGAAAATAAGAATTTGTTCTTAACTGACTTGCCTAGTTAAATAAAGGGTTGGCTTGCGACATTTGTAGTTTGTTTGTTCACATAGTGTGGAGCTATCAAATCCCCTTGTTGTATGATGAAGCTGTAAAGTATCAAAGTCACATTTCGCTTGTATGCCGTTTAAATGCGGTGCCAAACATTGGGATACGGGACACAAGCAGGGATGATGGGTGCAATCTAGAGATGAGATACTCGATGTGTCAGCAGTGGGCACAGAAAATGACTGTTTCAATCGGACAGGAATTGCATTTTGTTAGAGATTGCTTGACTGACAACAAATTGTCGCGACATTTGTGAAAAACTGAATCGATTTTGTTTGGAACAAAACGTAGATTGCTTAGGGCTGACAAGATAAAGGGGAAGGATCAACACATTGTCTCCGTGTCCCGAGATCAATCCCTTTCTGAAGACCTGATTGCTGCTTAAAATTCTTTCTAAAATGGCAAACAAATTAACATTTCTATCGTAACACTAGATATTTTAACATCAAAGTTAAGAAACCGCTTGTCTCAACCTTGATTCAGTGTAATTTTGCATATGCCTGCGCTGCTTGGTATAGTGGGCTATCAAAAAAAGCTGAACAAGAGAATGCAGGTCATGCAAAATAATGTTATCAGGTATATGCTGAATATCTTCCCTAGGACCTACATAATGTTATCAGGTATATGCTGAATATCTTCCCTAGGACCTACATAATGTTATCTGGTATATGCTGAATGTTCCCTCCTGAATATCTTCCCTAGGACCCACATAATGTTATCGGGTATATGCTGAATATCTTCCCTAGGACCCACATAATGTTATCGGGTATATGCTGAATATCTTCCCTAGGACCCACATAATGTTATCTGGTATATGCTGAATGTCCCCCTCCCCTCTAGGACCTACATAATGTTATCGGGTATATGCTGAATATCTTCCCTAGGACCCACATAATGTTATCTGGTATATGCTGAATGTCCCCCCTCCCCCTCTAGGACCTACATAATGTTATCGGGTATATGCTGAATATCTTCCCTAGGACCCACATAATGTTATCGGGTATATGCTGAATATCTTCCCTAGGACCCACATAATGTTATCTGGTATATGCTGAATATCTTCCCCTAGGACCCACATAATGTTATCAGGTATATGCTGAATATCTTCCCCTAGGACCTACATAATGTTATCAGGTATATGCTGAATATCTTCCCTAGGACCCACATAATGTTATCAGGTATATGCTGAATATCTTCCCTAGGACCTACATAATGTTATCTGGTATATGCTGAATGTCCCCCTAGGACCCACATAATGTTATCTGGTATATGCTGAATATCTTCCCTAGGACCCACATAATGTTATCTGGTATATGCTGAATATCTTCCCTAGGACCCACATAATGTTATCAGGTATATGCTGAATATCTTCCCTAGGACCCATAATGTTATCTGGTATATGCTGAATATCTTCCCTAGGACCCACATAATGTTATCAGGTATATGCTGAATATCTTCCCTAGGACCCACATAATGTTATCAGGTATATGCTGAATATCTTCCCTAGGACCCACATAATGTTATCTGGTATATGCTGAATATCTTCCCTAGGACCCACATAATGTTATCTGGTATATGCTGAATGTCCCCCCCCAACATAATGTTATCAGGTATATGCTGAATGTCCCCCCCCCCAACATAATGTTATCTGGTATATGCTGAATATCTTCCCTAGGACCCACATAATGTTATCTGGTATATGCTGAATATCTTCCCTAGGACCCACAATGTTATCTGGTATATGCTGAATGTCCCCCCCCAACATAATGTTATCAGGTATATGCTGAATGTCCCCCCAACATAATGTTATCTGGTATATGCTGAATATCTTCCCTAGGACCTACATAATGTTATCTGGTATATGCTGAATATCTTCCTAGGACCCACATAATGTTATCTGAATATCTTCCCCCCAACATAATGTTATCGGGTATGTGCTGAATATCTTTCCTAGGACCCACATAATGTTATCTGGTATGTGCTGAATGTCCCCCCCTACATAATGTTATCTGGTATATGCTGAATATCTTTCCTAGGACCAACATAATGTTATCTGGTATATGCTGAATGCCCCCCCCAACATAATGTTATCGGGTATATGCTGAATGTCCCCCCCTAAGACCTACATAATGTTATCAGGTATATGCTGAATATCTTCCCTAGGACCCACATAATGTTATCAGGTATATGCTGAATATCTTCCCTAGGACCCACATAATGTTATCAGGTATAATGTTATCAGGTATATGCTGAATATCTTCCCTAGGACCCACATAATGTTATCAGGTATAATCATCACAATACCAGAGCTAGTGTAATGTCTTGTAAAATTCAGAGAGTAAATAGTACTGCGAGGAGCACGTTTTTCCATACAGGCATTTGTCTATGGAATAAGCCTTCCCTTGGAGATCAAGCAAATAATAGTTTTAAAAAGCAAGCAACGGTTTTCATTTGTACAAGGTTGTCTAAGTCAGAGAAACCACCACCCCCACTGTCCCTTGTGGCCCCTACTGCTTGTCAGGTGTATTTATTTGAAGGATCGGTATGATGTGCAATTAATAAATGGTTTTTAATGTGAAATGAATATGGTTGATTTTTAAGGTTAGGGAGAATTGCAGCGAATTGGGCCACTTTTTAGGACGTCAATATAAATGAATGTATTGATGGTTGTTTGTAATTTTGTCTTTTAATCATGTTATTGTTATTACCATCGAGAACCACCATGGAAACAAAACGTTTTAATGAATACTTTCAAGTGATATCCTCTACGTCCACATTGTACATTTTCTTGTATATGTCTGTTACCTAAAATAAATTCAATTCAACCCCTCCCGCATCTGAACTGGCTACATAGAGGGCAAGGCGTGATCAGAGGTGAGAGGTCATTTGGTCGGGTCAACAGAAAGTATTATTAAAGAGATGCTTTACATTGAAATACAGAGAGATGTAGTAGTCCCAGAGTTAATGATCCCAGGTCAGTTTATATTATACAGGAAGTATTATTAAAGAGATGTAGTAGTCCCAGAGTTAATGATCCCAGGTCAGTTTATATTATACAGGAAGTATTATTAAAGAGATGTAGTAGTCCCAGAGTTAATGATCCAAGGTCAGTTTATATTATACAGGAAGTATTATTAAAGAGATGTAGTAGTCCCAGATTTAATGATCCCAGGTCAGTTTATTATACAGGAAGTATTATTAAAGAGATGTAGTAGTCCCAGAGTTAATGATCCAAGGTCAGTTTTGCATTTCACCTTCTGATTATTATGATGACTAACAATGTTAGAATAAAAAAATAAAAACAAGGCTTAAACATGCTCCCTCTCTCTTTCTCCCTCCATCTGTCTCGTCTGCAGGTATGTTTTGATGTGAGAGAGGATGCCAAACCCCAGTCCCATCGCCACCTCGCCCACTCTTAAGATAACCATCAAATCAAATGAAAATGTATTTGTCACATACACATGGTTAGCAGATGTTAATGCGAGTGTAGCGAAATGCTTGTGCTTCTAGTTCCTACAATGCAGTAATAACCAACAAGTAATTAAACTAACAATTCCAAAACTACTGTCTTATACACAGTGTAAGGGGATAAAGAATATGTACATAAGGATATATGAATGAGTGATGGTACAGAGCAGCATAGGCAAGATACAGGAGATGGTATAGAGTACAGTATATACATAGATGTGTAGGTGTCCTGGAGGGCAGGTAGTTTGCCCCGGTGATGCGTTGTGCAGACCTCACTACCCTCTGGAGAGCCTTACGCTTGTGGGTCGGAGCGGTTGCCGTACCAGGCGATGATACAGCCCGTCAGGATGCTCTCGATTGTGCATCTGTAGAAGTTTGTGAGTGCTTTTGGTGACAAGCTGAATTTCTTCAGCCTCCTGAGGTTGAAGAGGCGCTGCTGCGCCTTCTTCACGATGCTGTCTGTGTGAGTGGACCAATTCAGTTTGTCTGTGATGTGTATGCCGAGGAACTTAAAACTTGCTACCCTCTCCACTACTGTTCCATCGATGTGGATAGGGGGTGTTCCCTCTGCTGTTTCCTGAAGTCCACAATAATCTTCTTAGTTTTGTTGACGTTGAGTGTGAGGTTATTTTCCTGACACCACACTCCGAGGGCCCTCACCTCCTCCCCGTAGGCCGTCTCGTCGTTGTTGGTAATCAAGCCTACCACTGTTGTGTCGTCCGCAAACTTGATGATTGAGTTGGAGGCATGCGTGGCTACGCAGAACAGGAGTACAGGAGAGGGCTCAGAACGCACCCTTGTGGGGCCCCAGTGTTGAGGATCAGCGGGGTGGAGATGTTAATGCCTACCCTCACCACCTGGGGGCGGCCCGTCAGGAAGTCCAGTACCCAGTTGCAGGCGGGGTCGAGACCCAGGGTCTCGAGCTTGATGACGAGCTTGGAGGGTACTATGGTGTTGAATGCCGAGCTGTAGTCGAACAGCATTCTCACATAGGTATTCCTCTTGTCCAGATGGGTTAGGCAGTGTGCAGTGTGGTTGAGATTGCATCGTCTGTGGACCTATTTGGGCGGTAAGCAAACTGGAGTGGGTCTCTAGGGGTCAGGTAGGGTGGAGGTGATATGGTCCTTGACTAGTCTCTCAAAACACTTCATGATGACGGAAGTGAGTGCTACGGTGCGGTAGTCGTTTAGCTCAGTTACCTTAGCTTTCTTGGGAACAGGAACAATGGTGGCCCTCTTGAACCATGTGGGAACAGCAGACTGGTATAGGGATTGATTGATTATGTCCGTAAACACACCGGCCAGCTGGTCTGCGCATGCTCTGAGGGCGCGGCTGGGGATGCCGTCTGGGCCTGCAGCCTTGCGAGGGTTAACACGTTTAAATGTCTTACTCACCTCGGCTGCAGTGAAGGAGAGTCCGCATGTTTTCGTTGCAGGCCGTGTCAGTGGCACTGTATTGTCCTCAAAGCGGGCAAAAAAGTTATTTAGTCTGCCTGGGAGCAAGACATCCTGGTCCGTGACTGGGCTGGTTTCTTCTTGTAGTCCGTGATTGACTGTAGACCCTGCCACATACCTCTTGTGTCTGAGACGTTGAATTGAGATTCTACTTTGTCTCTATACTGACGCTTAGCTTGTTTGATAGCCTTGCGGAGGGAATAGCTGCACTGTTTGTATTCGGTCATGTTACCAGTCACCTTGCCCTGATTAAAAGCAGTGGTTTGCGCTTTCAGTTTCACGTGAATGCTGCCATCAATCCACGGTTTCTGGTTAGGGAATGTTTTAATCGTTGCTATGGGAACGACATCTTCAATGCATGTTCGCACGTTCTAATGAACTCGCACACCGAATCAGTGTATTCGTCAATGTTGTTATCTGACGCAATACGAAACATATCCCAGTCCACGTGATGGAAGCAGTCTTGGAGTGTGGAGTCAGCTTGGTCGGACCAGCGTTGGACAGACCTCAGCGTGGGAGCTTCTTTTTTTAGTTTCTGTCTGTAGGCAGGGATCAACAAAATGGAGTCGTGGTCAGCTTTTCCGAAAGGAGGGCGGGGCAGGGCTTTATATGCGTTGCGGAAGTTAGAGTAACAATGATCCAAGGTTTTTGGGCCAACTGGGAGCCCAAGGCTGGTTAGGAGACACCACTAGAGACATTATTATGTAATTGTTGGGAACTAAGAGAATATTAGGGTAGCACTGTGATTCATTAATCATATGCTGTCTTCCCTGCTCCTCTGTTCTTACCTCTTTCCCCTTCTGTCTTTTACACCTCTCCCTCCCCTCTTTCTTCCTCTGTTTTGTTAATGCACACCAGATGTGCATTGAAGTACAGATTGAACTTGTATTTATAATATAAAATTACAATAATAATATTTACAGTGCATGTATTATGTATTGTTAACACTTGGATTATTAACTTCTTTTAAAGTGTTTCACATTCTCTACTGGTTGAAATTAAGTCTATCGTTGGATGAAATACTACACCTATCCTGTGTTTATCTGTCATAGTCTGTCTAGAAGATAGCAAATGGAGTCAGACGCACAAACAGAAATGGAAACCAGAGGGTTAAATAAGGAATATAATTATGAGATGGGAACCAGGTGTGTAAACAGACAAAACAAAAGGAAAAAATTAAACATGGATCGGTGGCAGCTAGAAAGCCGGTGACGTCGACCGCTGAACACCGCCCGAACACCGCCCGAACACCGCCCGAACACCGCCCGAACACCGCCCGAACACCGCCGAACACCGCCCGAACACCGCCCGAACACCGCCCGAACACCGCCCGAACACCGCCCGAACACCGCCCGAACACCGCCCGAACACCGCCCGAACACCGCCCGAACACCGCCCGAACACCGCCCGAACAAGGAGAGAGAACAACTTCGGTGGAAGTCGTGATAGTAATACCCCCCTTGACGCGCGGCTCCAGCAGCGTGCCGACACCGGCCTCGGGATGTCCCGGGGACGAGATGCAGGGCGTCCGGTGGAGTGGACCCAGCCACCACCGGCCTGAGGAGACACATGGTTAATACGGTAAACAGGGAGCTGTAACCTATAGCAAACCTCGTTCAGTCTCCTCAGGACTTTGAATGGCCCCACAAACCGCAGACCCAGCTTCCGGCAGGGCAGGTGAATGGGGCAGGTTTCGGTCGAGAGCCAGACCCGATCCCCAGGTGCATGGGCCTCACTGCGGTGGCAGTCGGCACTCATCTTCTGCCGGCTGATGGCCCTTTGCAGAGACGCACATGGGCAGCGTCCCATGTCTCCTACGAGTGCTGAAACCATTCATCCACCGCAGGAGCCTCGATCTGGCTCTGATACCATGGTGCCAGGACCGGCTGGTAACCTAGCACACACTGAAAGGGTGATAGGTTAGTGGCGGAGGGAGTTTTGAGCCAAAACC
>NC_068437.1:54949638-54967145 GCF_023373465.1 Oncorhynchus keta | reverse complement strand
GATCCGTCAGGAAATCCACGAGAGGTTTGACCACGGTCGTTGTGGAACGGGAAGGGGTTGTAATTTCCCTCTGGACAGGTGCCTTGCACTGTGCGCACACAGAACAGGAGGACACATAAACCCTCACATCCTTGGCTAACATGGGCCACCAGTACTTCCCAGCAAGACAGCGCACTGTCCAGCCGATGCCAGGATGACCAGAGGAGGGTGAAGTGTAGGTCCAACAGATCAAACGATTGCGGACATTGGCAGGGTAGCCTAGTGGTTAGAGCGTTGGACTAGTAACCAAAAGGTTGCAAGTTCGAATCCCCGAGCTGACAAGGTACAAATCTGTCGTTCTGCTCCTGGACAGGCAGTTAACCCACTGTTCCCAGGGTAGGAGTGGGTTCTGAATGTGACGCCCGTTCGATGTCCGCGTCCACCTCCCACACCACCCGTGCCACCAGGCAAGAAGCTGGAATAATGGGAGCTGGATCTGAGGACCACTCCTCTGTGTCATACATCTGGGACAGTGCGTCTGCCTTAACGTTCTGGGAACCTGGTCTGTAGGAGAGGGTGAAAGAAAAGCGTGTGAAAAACATGGCCCACCTTGCCTGGCGAGGGTTCAGTCTCCTCGCTGCTCGAATATACTCCAGATTGCAGTGGTCAGCCCAAATGAGAAAAGGGTGTCTAGCCCCCTCAAGCCAATGTCTCCACGCTTTCAGAGCCTTGACAACAGCCAACAACTCCCGGTCCCCCACGTCATAGTTTCGCTCCGCTGGGCTGAGCTTCTTTGAAAAGAATGCACAGGGGCGGAGCTTTGGTGGAGTACCCGAGCACTGAGACAGCACAGCCCCTATCCCTGCCTCGGACGTGTCCACCCCAACTATGAATAATGCTAAGGAGGGATCAGGATGAGCCAGTACAGGAGCCGAGGTAAACAGAGCTTTCAGTTGACCAAAAGCCCTGTCCGCCCCTGCTGTCCACTGCAGTCGCACCGGTCCCCCCTTCGGCAGTGAGGTAATGGGAGCCGCTACCTGACCAAAACCCCGGATAAATCTCCGGTAGTAGTTGACAAACCCTAAAAACCTCTACACCTCCTGTACCGTTACTCACGGCTGAAATGCGGTCATTCTTCATCTCTACCCCTGATGCGGAAAAGTGATACCCTAGGAAGGAGACGGACTGTTGGAAGAACAGACTTTTCTCAGCCTTGACTTACAGGTCATGTTCCAACAGTCTATCAAGCACCCTGCGTACCAGGGACACATGCTCGGCGCGTGTAGTGGAGTATAATAGAATGTCATCTATATACACCACTGCACCCTGCCCGTGCAGGTCCCTGAAAATCTCATCTACGAAGGATTGGAAGACTGATGGAGCATTCATTAACCCGTACGGCATGACGAGGTACTCATAATGCCCAGAAGTGGTGCTAAATGCAGTCTTCCACTCATCTCCCGCCCGGATACGCACCAGGTTGTAAGCGCTCCTGAGGTACAATTTCGTGGGGTCATACTGGCTATGAGCGGTAGCGGGTAACTGTATTTTACCGTGATCTTATTTAAACCTTGATAATCAATACACGGGTGCAAACCTCCATCCTTCTTCTTCACAAAAAATAAACTTGAGGAGACAGGTGAGATGGAAGGCTGAATGTATCCCAGAGATTCTGTGACATATGTCTCCTTGGCCGCCGTCTCCTCCTGTGACAGAGGATACATGTGACTCCTGGGAAGTGCAGCTTCTACCAAGAGATCTATCGCACAATCCCCCCGTTGATGGGGTGGTAATTGAGTCGCCTTCTTTTTACAGAAGGCGACTGCCAAATGCAAATGCCAAGTGCATGGTGGAAACCCGGTTTGGACTTTCCACTGTAGTGGCACCTAAGGAAACACCTACACACCTCCCTAAGCACTGATGGGACCATCCCTTGAGAGCCCTCTGTTGCCACGAAATAGTGGGATCATGCGAAGCCAACCAGGGAATCCCCAACACAACAGGGAACGCAGGAGAGTCGATTAGGAAGAGACTAATTTGCTCCCTATGACTCTCCTGCGTTTATCATAGTGAGCGGAGCTGTGACCTCCCTAATTAGCCCCGACCCCAAAGGACGACTGTCTTTGTCATGGCATGTATAGGAAAGGGAACATCAACAGACACAATAGGGATCCCTAATCTCATAGCAAAGGAACGGTCGATAAAGTTCCCAGCTGCGCCTGAATCTACTAGCGCCTTAATGCTGGGAATGCGGGGAAAACTCTGGAAATTCAATCGACAACCACACGTGTGCAACAAGGAGCTCTGGGTGAGTGGTGTGCCTACTCACCTGGGATGACCCACCAGCACTCCGCCTGCTACCTCTACCTCCTGGGGAACCCCCAAAACAGTGTGCCCTCTACGGCCACAGTTGGTGCAGGGAATTATCCCCCCCCTCCGGTCCCCCTTCATAGGCGTTGGATCAGGAGCGCTGGGGGATGGAACTGACGGACCCCGATCAGGACGTCCGCGGGAGGCCAACAGGTTGTCCAACCGGATCGATAAGTCCACCAGCTGGTCCAGTGTAAGGGTGGTGTCCCTGCAGGCTAGCTCCCGACGGACATCCTCTCGTAAGCTACACCTGTAGTGATCGATCAGGGCCCGCTCATTCCATCCCGTGCCGGCCGCCAGAGTTCTAAAGTCCAGCGCAAAATCTTGAGCGCTCCTCATCCCCTGACGTAGATGAAATAGGCGTTCCCCCGCCTCTCTCCCCTCCGGGGATGATCGAATACTGCCCGGAAACGGCGGGCAAACTCCTCATAGTCATCCAACGTCTGACCTTCCCTGCCCCAGATGGCATTGGCCCATTCCAGGACTTTACCAGTCAGACAGGAGATAAGGGCGCTCACTCTCTCGCGTCCTGAAGGAGCTGGCCGGACAGATGCCAGGTAGAGCTCCAGCTGGAGTATAAGGGCGCTCACTCTCTCGCATCCTGAAGGAGCTGGCCGTACTGATGCCAGGTAGAGCTCCAGCTGGAGTATAAGGGCGCTCACTCTCTCGCGTCCTGAAGGAGCTGTCCGTACAGATGCCAGGTAGAGCTCCAGCTGGAGTATGAGGGCGCTCACTCTCTCGCGTCCTGAAGGAGCTGGCCGTACAGATGCCAGGTAGAGCTCCAGCTGGAGTAGAAAGGCGCTCACTCTCTCGCGTCCTGAAGGAGCTGGCCGTACAGATGCCAGGTAGAGCTCCAGCTGGAGTATAAGGGCACTCACTCTCGAGCGTCCTGAAGGAGCTGGCCAGACAGATGCCAGGTAGAGATCCAGCTGGTGTATAAGGGCACTCAGTCTCTCGCGTCCCCAAGGAGCTGGCGTAGGAACCCCTGATGTCCCATCATATGCCCTCGGGAGCGAGAGCTGAATCCCACCGGATCCTGAGGATGGAGAGGCGGACATCACGGTAGGTAGTGGTGGAACCTGAGGAGACACAGGGTTCACAGGAAAAACCCCTCTCTCCCATCGGTCCATGGTTTGCTGCTGAACGTGCTCCTCCATTTGAAGCGGAGGGCTGGCTGCACCTGCTGACTCCATGTAGAGGTGCGTGATTCTGTCAGAGTCTATCTAGAGGATAGAAAAGGAGTCAGGCGCAGGACACAGGTAAGAGTAAAAAACACTATTTACTCAATCCAAGAACGGAACAAAAATCCCGTTATCAAACAAGGACAAAACAGGATAGAACTCCAACACACGAAAGACAATCACGCACAAACAGAAAGGGAAACCAGAGGGTTAAATAAGGAACAGAATTATGAGATGGGAACCGAACGCCCCGCCCGAACAAGGAGAGGGAACAACTTCGGTGGAAGTCGTGACATTATCAGATCAATGCAGATGAAGGAAATTAGATATCGAGATCAACCAGTTTTAGAGTATTTACATGATGCATAGGAAGTAACAATACCTGTATGCAGTGTACCGTTTTTTAAATATTTCTGTATATACAAATTACAAATCAGCCTTTAATTAGTTAAATCATGTTTCTAGTCTATTGCATAGTTACAATGTGTCCCAGGACCAGGAGTGGTAAACACTGTTGAAGTGTATAATTGTAACACCCTACATTTCTCTAAAACAGGCTATAGACTACATGTGCACCACCAAGTCAGAACAGTAGGTGAAGCACATGGCCTACTAACAGCTTACTACACAACAGACACTTAGTATTACTTTCTTATCTACAGTATACATATCTCCCTGGCATATTACATAATTTATGCAGTAGCATACAAGACATTTTTGGACTCACAGTTGTGCTGTGCTCACTTGAACAGGAAGGTGGCATGGGGCTTCTTCGTGGGCAAAATTCTTCATGAAACTTCGTCATCATTCTCTGGATTTATGGTGCTTTCAACACAACGGCGAACACTGGAAAAAAAAACAAGGCTGAATCTTGATGACGTCAGTGATCTTCAAGTTGGAGCTCTAGAAAGAGACCCGAGTTCCCGACTTGCAATTCTGAGTTGGATGACCTTTCAAAACGTATTTTCCCAGTTGGAGCTTGATTTTTTTCCAGAGTTCCCAGTTGTCTTGAAGTCACTGAAGTCAGAGTTCCCATTTCCCATGTTTCCAATTGTTTTGAACGCGGCAGAAGTCATCCTGGATTGACATGATGTTGAATGTTTATCCTTTTAAACTTGGAAAATAGACCCTTAAACCCAGACTTGGACAACACACCCACTCCACTGAATAGCAGACTGGTGATTGCTTTGCAATGCTTGCAGTTAGCCAACGATTCCTTCCAAACCACTCATTGCTAAATTTCCGATTTTCAACTTGTGTAATGTTTATGTCCAATAGCCAATGAGCACTGATACATTTTATCTATAATTTCCCTTCATTATTTCTCTTCATATGACAAGGGTTAAAAAGCATTTGCCAGTAGATTGTCGACTTGATTCATGATGATGACTGCTAGCTAAGATTTTGAAAGTATGATGTTGACATGATCAGTCCAATCAAAGCTACGGTAGATAAATTGTGATTTGACATCATTTTATCTGTGGCCAATGACCTTGAGCCTTCTTGGGTGGGCACTACGAATGTAACTCTATGGCAGCACCCAAGGGGCTTGAATTCTCCTAGCTCTACCCTTAGATTTGGGGTAGAGTGACAGAACACTGAGCTAATCACCGCACAACTAGAGAACATTACCAACCCCTACGATACGTATTTAAAAAATATATATTATTATTTTTTATATTGTTTGCAAACTGATATGTGACATTATTATATGTATGATATAATGTAAAAAAAAAACATGCAAAACAGGCCCTTATCCATTTAGAAATGCCAGTGAATGGAGAATGCTGTTATTTCAATTTAAAAAAAGAAAGTAGATGCCTTTTACACTTGGAACTGGAAGGTTTGCTCGACCTTATTCAGGTTCGCTCAATCTTATTCAGGTTTGCTCAATCTTATTCAGGTTCTCTCAACCTTATTCAGGTTCGCTCAACCTTATTCAGGTTCGCTCTAATTTATTCAGGGTCGCTCAACCTTATTCAGGGTCGCTCAACCTTATTCATGATTTCCTTTAAGGTGGTGGAAGTATAAGGGAATGAAGTCGAGGTCAGTCGTGGTTTAAGTCGAGGTCAGTCGTGGTTTAAGTCGAGGTCAGTCGTGGTTTAAGTCGAGGTCAGTCGTGGTTTAAGTCGAGGTCAGTCGTGGTTTAAGTCGAGGCCCGTCGTGGTTTAAGTCGAGGCCCGTCGTGGTTTAAGTCGAGGCCAGTCGTGGTTTAAGTCGAGGTCAGTCGTGGTTTAAGTCGAGGTCAGTCGTGGTTTAAGTCGAGGTCAGTCGTGGTTTAAGTCGAGGTCAGTCGTGGTTTAAGTCGAGGTCAGTCGTGGTTTAAGTCGAGGTCAGTCGTGGTTTAAGTCGAGGTCAGTCGTGGTTTAAGTCGAGGTCAGTCGTGGTTTAAGTCGAGGTCAGTCGTGGTTTAAGTCGAGGCCCGTCGTGGTTTATCTGTAGGGACACCTCCACCCCGAGTCAATAGTGGGTGAATAGCATTCTATTCAAGGTCAGAATAAGAATAGATAGAACATAGATAGGAATAACGTTACAATTTATTTACGCTTAACTCGGGTCGGAATCGGGGACTTGATGCAAACAGGGTAAGAAGCCCGTACACTTGCACGTCTCTCTCGTGTTAATCCAGTTCTACAGCTTCTCTAACTAATCAAATCACATTTATTTATAAAGCCCTTCTTACATCAGCTGATATCTCAAAGTGCTCTCCAGAAACCCAGCCTAAAACCCCAAATAGCAAGCAATGCAGGTGTAGAAGCACGGTGGCTAGGAAAAACTCCCTAGAAAGACCAAAACCCAGGAAGAAACCTAGAGAGGAACCAGGCTATGAGGGGTGGCCAGTCCTCTTCTGGCTGTGACCGGGTGGAGATTATAACGGAACATGGCCAAGATGTTCAAATGTTCATAGATGACCAGCAGGGTCAAATAATAATAATCACAGTAGTTGTCGAGGGTGCAACAAGTCAGAACCTTAGGAGTAAATTACAGTTGGCTTTTTTCATAGCCAAACTAGATACCAAGGGCCCAGTACTGGACAACTAGATACCAAGGGCCCAGTACTGGACGACTAGATACCAAGGGCCCAGTACTGGACGACTAGATACCAAGGGCCCAGTACTGGACGACTAGATACCAAGGGCCCAGTACTGGACGACTAGATACCAAGGGCCCAGTACTGGACGACTAGATACCAAGGGCCCAGTACTGGACGACTAGATACCAAGGGCCCAGTACTGGACGACTAGATACCAAGGGCCCAGTACCGACTAGGGCCCAGTACTGGACGACTAGATACCAAGGGCCCAGTACTGGACGACTAGATACCAAGGGCCCAGTACTGGACGACTAGATACCAAGGGCCCAGTACTGGACGACTAGATACCAAGGGCCCAGTACTGGACGACTAGATACCAAGGGCCCAGTACTGGACGACTAGATACCAAGGGCCCAGTACTGGACGACTAGATACCAAGGGCCCAGTACTGGACAACTTTTATTTAATACAGTCCATGGCCAGGATTCAAACCGATTTGAACTTTAGTGTCAATGTGAAATAATAAAATAAAGGTAATCTCTGATTGAGATGACATATGCAGAGTTTCCCGTGTAACTCTTCACCGCAAAAGCGCAAACATTGCCTTTAAAAGCGGCATTGTTGACGAAGAGTGATGGGATTGGATCCTGGCCTATAACAGAGGGACCACCAAACCAATGAGATAAAAACACAGGACACACACCGTTGTTCTAACGTCATAACCTTTATTAATCATACTCATATATTCTTCTTTATTTATTTCATTGCGGTTACCGTTCTCTTCCTTATAGTTTCTTAATGTTTGGTATCTGTTTTGATATTTACATTTACATTAGTGGTACATATAGAGAGGAGACTGGGACAGGCCTTTCTCCAGTATTAACACTAAAGCTCACCAGACCTCCTCCTCTTCCTCCCCCTCTTTCTCCTCCTATCTCACGATGGAGGTATAGGACTAGAATAACCTCATCAGGCCTTATCAATCAACCAATCAATTCATCAATCAATGGATTATTATATATGACCCTCTACACACTTAGTATGCTGAGAGAGAGAGAGAGAGAGAGAGAGAGAGAAAGAAATTGAGAAAGAGAGAGAGAGAAAGAAAGAGAGAAATTGAGAGAGAGAAAGAGAAAGAGAGAAAGAAAGAGAGAGAATCTAAAATAGGGAGATATGTATTGTATGTACAGGAGACTCGGTATGAGACGAGGACGGTGTGTTGGTACACTAAAAAGGTGCATTAAACACACACACAGTAACGTGTGGACAGACACATATCCCATACACACACTCATTCACCTCTCAGCTACAAGATACAAAGGAGACGTGCAGTCATTCATTCACCCCCGTCACAGTGAAGAAGAATATACCATACCACAAACTACAAAATATTGAGACACAAGTTCATGAAGTGTAAATCGAGCTGAGCATACGCTTGCAATGGAGTTACAAAATGAATTCCTACATTAGTGCTTCTTTGATATTTTAGAATACATGTTTACATCCCAAACTTTGTAAAACTTCAATTTTTTTTTCTCTCTCCAGTGAATATCTATACACGGTAACCATAGCAACTCACGTTAGACAACAGTGTTCTGGTAAAGAGGGTTATTGAGGAAGGGGGGATAAGGAGGATGTTTTGTTTGTAAGAGTTCACCCATTATGTTAAGACACCCAATATCACATGAGAATTAGGTGATTTCCTTCTTTTCACAAGTAAAACAAACACATATTCAGGGAAATGACACGAATATACAGTATCTAGTGTTGCTTGATTTGTTAGCATTAGGGATTTATTACAAGGTCAATGTCTAAGGATGCAATGTATACATACATATACAGATATACAGCGCATTCAGGAAGTATTCAGGAAATATTGACTTTTTCCACGTTTTGTTACGTACAACCTTATTCTAAAATGGATGAAATAATTTTTGTCCCTCATAAATCTACACACAATGCCCCATCACAATACCCCATAATGACATCACAATGCCCCATCACAATGCCCCATAATGACATAGCCAAAACAGGTTGTTGGAAAATTTTGCGAATTTATAAAAAATGAAAAATACACAACTGAAATATTACATTTACATAAGTATTCAGACCCTTTCCTCAGTACTTTGTTAAAGCACCTTTTGGCAGCGATTAAAGCCTAGAGTCTTCTTGGGTATGACGCTACAAGCTTGAAACACGTGTATCTGGGGAGTTTCTCCCATTTCTCTCTGCACATCCTCTCAAGCTCTGTCAGGTTGGATGGGGAGTGTTGCTGCACAGCTATTTTCAGGTCTCTTTTCAGAGATGTTTGATTGGGTTCAAGTCTGGGCTCTGGCTGGGTCACTCAAGGACATACCAAACTTCTTCCATTTCAGAATGATGGAGGCCACTGTGTTCTTGGGGACTTTCAATGCTGTAGAAATGGTTTGGTACCCTTCCCCAGATCGGTGCCTCGACACAATCCTGTCTCAGAGCTCTACGGACAATTCCTTCGACCTCATGGCTTGATTTTTGCTCTGACATGCACTGTCAACTGTGGGACCATATATAGACAGGTGTGTGCCTTTCCAAATATTGTCCAATCCATTGACTTTACCACAGGTGGACTCCAATCAAGTTGTAGAAACATCTCAATGATGATCAATGGAAACAGGATGCACCTGAACTCAATTTCGAGTCTCATAGCAACTGGTTGAATACTTACTGTTTTTGCTTTGTCATTATGGGGTATTGTGATGTCATTATGGGGTATTGTGTGTGTAGATTGATGAGGGAAAAAGAAAATGTAATCCATTTTAGCATAAGGCTGTAACGTAAACAAAATGTGGAAAGTCAAGGGGTCTGAAAACTTTCCGAGTGCCCTGTACACGTTCAAATGTGACTGTCTACATGAGTGTGATAGTGTGTGTGTCTGAGTGTGATAGTGTGTGTGTGTGAGTGTGTGTGTCTGAGTGTGTGAGTGTGTGTGTGTCTGAGTGTGTGTATGTGTCTGAGTGTGTGTGTCTGAGTGTTTTCTCACTACAATACGTGATTTCAAGAACAATACTTCAACCCAGTCTTCTTCATCCATATTCTTGCAGATAATCCTTCTGTTGGTCAGTCTCTGTCCCCGTCTTGGTCGATGATCGGCTGTGTGAAGATTGTCTTGTCTCTGCTGGGGTTCCTAGGGGTTCAGTGATAGTGGAATAGTGTGGAGGTAGAGAGACTGTAGGACTGTGAGCAGGGCCAATATAATAGAGATTTTTTAAATTTGACCTTTATTTAACTAGGCAAGTCAGTTAAGAATAAATTCTTATTTTCAATGACAGCCTAGGAACAGTGGGTTAACTGCCTGTTCAGGGGCAGAACAGGACAGATTTGTACCTTGTCAGCTCGGGGGTTTGAACTTGCAACCTTCCGGTTACTAGTCCAACGCTCTAACCACTAGGCTACCCTGCCGCCCCAGGGGTAGATGTACATTGGCAGATCCAGCATAGACTAGAAGGTGAGAAATAGAATACAGTACATGTGTGAATGAATGTGAGGCATCTGGCTACATAGCATTTCTCTCCCTCTCTCCTGTCTGTTTTCGCTCACTCATTGTCCACCTCTCTTTCTCTTTTACTCTCTTCTCCTCTCGATCTCTTTCTTCTCTCTCTCACAGCCATGGTGTGCCAGTGTCGTCCTCTTCTGGGGGATGATGGGTAAAACTCTGGAGCGTGATGATGAAAGTTAACACATACACACTAGGAAACGCAGACACCTGAGAGAGAGAGAGAGAAATAGGGGATTGGATAAAAAGAGAGACCAGAGAGAGAGAGAGAGTGACAGAAAGAGAGAGACAGACCAGAGAGAGAGAAAGAGGGTGGGAGAAAGAGAGAGACAGACCGGAGATAGAGGGGGGGGGGAAAGGGGACATGCTAGGGGATATATGCTCTGACGATTAAAATGTACGACCCATTAACCATAATAGCACAGCGAGGACACGTACTACATTTCCAGGCCAATCCTGATATGACATTAAATAGGACATGACCATTTTACACTAAAGAGACGTACACTGAATAATTCACATCACAGACACATGTTTCAGCCACATTAGCAGGCACATGTTTCAGCCACATTAGCAGACACATGTTTCAGCCACATTAGCAGACACATGTTTCAGCCACATTAGCAGACACATGTTTCAGCCACATTAGCAGGCACATGTTTCAGCCACATTAGCAGACACATGTTTCAGCCACATTAGCAGGCACATGTTTCAGCCACATTAGCAGACACATGTTTCAGCCACATTAGCAGACACATGTTTCAGCCACATTAGCAGACACATGTTTCAGCCACATTAGCAGACACATGTTTCAGCCACGTTAGCAGACACATGTTTCAGCCACGTTAGCAGACACATGTTTCAGCCACGTTAGCAGACACATGTTTCAGCCACATTAGCAGGCACATGTTTCAGCCACATTAGCAGGCACATGTTTCAGCCACATTAGCAGACACATGTTTCAGCCACATTAGCAGACACATGTTTCAGCCACATTAGTTTTGTTTGAATCGGCCTGTTTTGTCAAGGAAGCCAGTTTGACTGTATTTCATCACTCACCTATGGGTTGTTTTAGGCATTCCCAGCTTCTATGTGAGAAGGAGAGAGGGATGTGGGGTGGGGAGATGGGGGTGGGGAGAGAGAGGGAGGGGGAGATGGGGGTGGGGAGATGGGGGTGGGGAGAGAGAGGGAGGGGAGATGGGGGTGGGGAGAAGAGGGAGGGGAGATGGGGGTGGGGAGATGGGGGGAGGGAGATGGGGGTGGGGAGAGAGAGGGAGGGGGAGATGGGGGTGGGGAGATGGGGGTGGGGAGAGAGAGGGGAGATGGGGGTGGGGAGAAAGAGGGAGGGGAGATGGGGGTGGGGAGATGGGGGTGGGGAGAGAGGGAGGGGGAGATGGGGGTGGGGAGAGGGGGGGGGGAGATGGGGGTGGGGAGAGGGAGGGGGGTGGGGAGAGAAGGGAGGGGGTGATGGGGGCGGGGAGATGGGGGTGGGGAGAGAGAAGGGGGAGATGGGGGGGGGCGGGCAGAGAGAAGGGGAGATGGGGGGGGAGAGAAAGGGGGAGATGGGGGTGGGGAGAGAGAGGGAGGGGGAGATGGGGGTGGGGGGGAGATGAGGGGTGGGGAGATGGGGGTGGGGAGAGAGAGGGAGAGGGGGAGATGGGGGCGGGGAGGGGGTGATGGGGGTGGGGAGAGAGGGGTGGGGAGATGGGGTGGGGAGAAAGAGGGAGGGGGAGATGGGGGTGGGGAGATGGGGGGGGGCAGAGGGGGGGGAGATGGGGGTGGGGAGAAAGAGGGAGGGGGAGATGGGGGTGGGGAGATGGGGGGGGAGAGAAGGGAGGGGGTGATGGGGGCGGGCAGAGAGAGGGGGGAGATGGGGATGGGGAGAAAGGGGAGGGGGAGAGAGAGGGAGGGGGAGATGGGGGTGGGGGGCAGAGAGGGAGGGGGTGATGGGGGGGGGCAGAGAGAGGGGGGTGGGGAGATGGGGGCAGGCAGAGAGGTGATGGGGGGGGAGATGGGGGCGGGCAGAGAGAGGGAGGGTGGGGAGATGGGGGGCGGGCAGAGAAAGGGGGTGATGGGGGCGGGCAGAGAAAGGGGGGATGGGGGCAGAGAAAGGGGGTGATGGGGGCGGGCAGAGAAAGGGGGTGATGGGGGCGGGCAGAGAGAGGGGTGATGGGGGCAGGCAGAGAGAGGGGGTGATGGGGGCAGGCAGAGAGAGGGGGTGATGGGGGCGGGCAGAGAGAGGGGGTGATGGGGGCAGGCAGAGAGAGGGGGTGATGGGGGCAGGCAGAGAAAGGGGGTGATGGGGGCAGGCAGAGAAAGGGGGTGATGGGGGGCAGGCAGAGAAAGGGGTGATGGGGGCAGGCAGAGAAAGGGGGTGATGGGGGCAGGCAGAGAGAGGGGGTGATGGGGGCAGGCAGAGAAAGGGGGTGATGGGGGCAGGCAGAGAGAGGGAGGGGGTGGGGAGATGGGGGCGGGCAGAGAGAGGGAGGGGGGAGGGGAGATGGGGGCGGGCAGAGAGAGGGAGGGGGTGGGGAGATGGGGGCGGGCAGAGAGAGGGAGGGGGTGGGGAGATGGGGGCGGGCAGAGAGAGGGAGGGGGTGGGGAGATGGGCGAGCAGAAAGAGGGGGAGATGGGGACGGGCAGAGAGAGGGGGTGGGGAGGGAGGAGATAGGTTCATAGTTATTTGTTAATATTCCTGGTTTGTGTTGAATCATCAAAGACACAAAATGTGTAACAACCTATTGTATATTATGGGATGTGAAGTTCTATGTGTGTAGTACCAATGACAACCAGCAGGCGTGTCAGTCTGGACCAGTGCAGTCTTCTGGTATTCATGGTAGCGTGTGTTTGAGAGGTGGATGGTTTTCATTGAGACAGGATAACAGTGAGCTGAGCAATCATCCATTTGTCATCCATCTCTCCATTCAAAAGATCCCTGGATCCCTGGCTGCAAGTTACGCATCTGCTGCAACGTCTGTCTGTCTGTCTGTCTGTCTGTCTGTCTGTCTCTCTCCTCTTGTCTTTCCCTCCCCCCCCCCACTCTCTCTCTCCTCTTATGTCATCCCTTTTTCCCATCTCTACCTGTTCTCTACCTCCCCTCTCTCTGTTCTCTACCTCCCCTCTCTCTGTTCTCTACCTCCCCTCTCTCTGTTCTCTACCTCCCCTCTCTCTGTTCTCTACCTCCCCTCTCTCTGTTCTCTACCTCCCCTCTCTCTGTTCTCTTCCTCCCCTCTCTCTGTTCTCTTATCTCTACCTCCCCTCTCTCTGTTCTCTTATCTCTACCTCCCCTCTCTCTGTTCTCTTATCTCTACCTCCCCTCTATTAAATTCCACTAAAGGGCTTTATTGGCATGGGAAACATATGTTAACATTGTCAAAGCAAGTGAGGTAGATAATATACAAAAGTTAAATAAACAACAAAACATGTACAGTAAACATTACACTTACAGACGTTACAACATTACATTACACTCACAGACGTTACAACATTACAACATTACACTCACAGACGTTCCAACATTACAACATTACACTCACAGACGTTACAACATTACACTCACAGACGTTACAACATTACACTCACAGACGTTACAACATTACACTCACAGACGTTACAACATTACAACATACGTTACAACATTACACAGACGTTACAACATTACACTCACAGATGTTCCAACATTACAACATTACACTCACAGATGTTCCAACATTACAGCATTACACTCACAGACGTTCCAACATTACAACATTACACTCACAGACGTTACAACATTACAACATACACACACAGACGTTCCAACATTACAACATTACACTCACAGACGTTACAACATTACACTCACAGACGTTACAACATTACAACATACACACACAGACGTTACAACATACACTCACAGACGTTACAACATTATAAATGTCTTGTTATTGACTTGATTGTCAGTGACTTGTCAACTCCGTCAGCGACTTGTCAACTCCGCCAGCGACTTGTCAACTCCGCCAGCGACTTGTCAACTCCGACAGCGACTTGTCAACTCCGACAGCGACTTGTCAACTCCGACAGCGACTTGTCAACTCCGACAGCGACTTGTCAACTCCGTCAGCGACTTGTCAACTCCGTCAGCGACTTGTCAACTCCGTCAGCGACTTGTCAACTCCGACAGCGACGTGTCAACTCCGACAGCGACGTGTCAACTCCGACAGCGACGTGTCAACTCCGACAGCGACTTGTCAACTCCGCCAGCGACTTGTCAACTCCGCCAGCGACGTGTCAACTCCGCCAGCGACGTGTCAACTCCGACAGCGACTTGTCAACTCCGACAGCGACTTGTCAACTCCGACAGCGACTTGTCAACTCCGACAGCGACTTGTCAACTCCGACAGCGACTTGTCAACTCCGCCAGCGACTTGTCAACTCCGTCAGCGACTTGTCAACTCCGTCAGCGACTTGTCAACTCCGACAGCGACTTGTCAACTCCGTCAGCGACTTGTCAACTCCGACAGCGACGTGTCAACTCCGTCAGCGACTTGTCAACTCCGCCAGCGACTTGTCAACTCCGCCAGCGACTTGTCAACTCCGCCAGCGACTTGTCAACTCCGCCAGCGACTTGTCAACTCCGACAGCGACTTGTCAACTCCGTCAGTGACTTGTCAACTCCGTCAGTGACTTGTCAACTCTGTCAGCGACTTGTCAACTCCGTCAGCGACTTGTCAACTCCGTCAGTGACTTGTCAACTCCGACAGCAGTGACGTGTCAACTCCGTCAGCGACTTGTCAACTCCGACAGTGACGTGTCAACAGCGACGTGTCAACTCCGTCAGCAGTGTCAACTCCGACAGTGACGTGTCAACTCCGTCAGTGACTTGTCAACTCCGCCAGCGACTTGTCAACTCCGACAGTGACTTGTCAACTCTGTCAGCGACTTGTCAGCTCTGTCAGTGACTTGTCAACTATGTCAGTGACTTGTCAACTCTGTCAGTGACTTGTCAACTCCGACAGTGACTTGTCAACTCTGACAGTGACTTGTCAACTATGTCAGTGACTTGTCAACTATGTCAGTGACTTGTCAACTATGTCAGTGACTTGTCAACTATGTCAGTGACTTGTCAACTATGTCAGTGACTTGTCAACTCCGTCAGTGACTTGTCAACTCCGTCAGTGACTTGTCAACTATGTCAGTGACTTGTCAACTCCGTCAGCGACTTGTCAACTCCGTCAGTGACTTGTCAACTCCGTCAGTGACTTGTCAACTCTGACAGTGACTTGTCAACTCCGACAGTGACTTGTCAACTCAATTCAGCGACTTGTCAACTCCGACAGCGACTTGTCAACAAATCCGACAGCGACTTGTCAACTGTGTCAGTTGACTTGTCAACTCCGTCAGTGACTTGTCAACTCCGATCAGCGACTTGTCAACTCCGTCAGTGACTTGTCAACTCCGTCAGACTTGACTTGACAACTTGTCAACTCCGAATGACTTGTCAACTCTTGTCAGCGACTTGTCAACTCCAGTGACAGCGACTTGTCAACTCAGGAAGGACTTGTCAACTCCGACAGCGACTTGTCAACTCCGCCAGCGACTTGTCAACTCCGCCAGCGACTTGTCAACTCCGCCAGCGACTTGTCAACTCTGTCAGTGACTTGTCAACTCTGTCAGTGACTTGTCAACTCCGACAGTGACTTGTCAACTCTAATGGCTCCTCGATCTTAACATTCAGCAGACAATTGAAGTATTTCACGGTTTAATGTTTTCAATCTGTGCTATGCTACTGGTCCTCACACGAGTGTGTGTGTGCCAATTCAATTCAAAGGGCTTTATTGGCATGGGAAGCATATGTTTACATTGCCAAAGCAAATGGAATAGACAATAAACAAAAGTGAACTGTGTGTGCTGTTGTGCTGGTTACCTAACACTATCAATCAAGACCTTATCAAGATAATAGAGAGAGAGAGAGATAGGGATATAGGGTAGAGCAAAAGTCTATACAGGTCCTAATGTGTCCTAATGGAATGCTCTCCAGTCTCACCCTTGCTCTCGGCCAGTAGTTCCTCGGTCATGAGTCCGTCCTGCCTGTTGCCCAGTACAAAAGCCAGGAAGGAGAGCATGAGGGCATTCAGAACCCCCATGATAGCCAGAATGTAAGCCCAGCGCATGGAGCACGCTCCCAGACTGTACTTGTCTGTCTGCTCCCCACACATCCTCCGCACCTCGTCACTGTCCCAGCCGTCAGGGTAGATTATACAGCCCATCACCAGACATACACCTGGAGGAAGGAGAGGAGGAGGGAGAGGAGAGGAGGAAGAGTAGGGGTAGCGAGGGAAAGTAGTGGGATAAGGAAGGTAGCGGAAAATAATAGAGAGAGAAAGATGTTATTTCAAGCTTTCTAACTCTTTGACCTTCCATCCCCTTCTATAGTCTCCTATAGTTTCCTATAGTCTTCTATAGTTTCCTATAGTCTTCTATAGTCTTCAATCACCTCCTATAGTCTCCTATAGTTTCCTATAGTCTTCTATAGTCTTCAATCACCTCCTATAGTGTCCTATAGTCTCCTATAGTTTCCTATAGTCTTCTATAGTCTTCAATCACCTCCTATAGTGTCATATAGTCTCCTATAGTTTCCTATAGTCTCCTATCACCTCATATAGTCTCCTATAGTCTTCCATCACCTCATATAGTCTCCTATAGTCTTCCATCACCTCATATAGTCTCCTATAGTCTTCCATCACCTCCTATAGTCTCCTATAGTCTTCCATCACCTCCTATAGTCTCCTATAGTCTTCCATAGTCTTCCATCACATCCTATAGTCTCCTATAGTCTTCTATAGTCTCCTATCACCTCATATAGTCTTCTATAGTCTTCCATCACATCCTATAGTCTCCTATAGTCTTCCATAGTCTTCCATCACATCCTAGTCTCCTATAGTCTTCTATAGTCTTCCAATCACCTCCTATAGTGTCATATAGTCTCCTATAGTTTCCTATAGTCTCCTATCACCTCATATAGTCTCCTATAGTCTCCTATCACCTCATATAGTCTCCTATAGTCTTCCATCACCTCCTATAGTCTCCTATCACCTCATATAGTCCATCATATAGTCTCCTATAGTTTCCTATAGTCTCCTATCACCTCATATAGTCTCCTATAGTCTTCCATCACCTCATATAGTCTCCTATAGTCTTCCATCACCTCTATAGTCTCCTATAGTCTTCCATCACCTCCTATAGTCTCCTATAGTCTTCCATCACCTCCTATAGTCTCCTATAGTCTTCCATCACATCCTATAGTCTCCTATAGTCTTCCATCACATCCTAGTCTCCTATAGTCTTCCATAGTCTTCCATCACATCCTATAGTCTTCCTATAGTCTTCCATCACATCCTATAGTCTCCTATAGTCTCCTATAGTCTTCCAT
>NC_068437.1:54844638-54934638 GCF_023373465.1 Oncorhynchus keta | reverse complement strand
GTATTAATATCTATGATATAGTGTGAATGGGGATGTGTATTAATGTCTATGATATAGTGTGAATGGGGATGTGTATTAATGTCTATGATATAGTGTGAATGGGGATGTGTATTAATGTCTTCTCTCATTCCCCTCCTCTCCTTCCCCCCTCTCCTTCCCTTCCCCTCTCCTCTCCTTCCCCTGGGGATCTCCTTCCCCCCTCTCCTTCCCTTGATCCTCCCCCTCTCCTTCCCTTCCCCTCCCCTCTCCTTCCCCTCCCTCTCCTTCCCATCCTTCCCTTCCCATCCTCTCCCTTCCCCTTCCCCTCCCCTCTCCTTCCCCCCTCCTCTCCCCTCCTCTCCTTCCCTTCCCCTCCCCTCTCCTTCCCTTCCCCTCTCCTTCCCTTCCCCCCTCCCTTCCCCTCCCTCTCCTTCCTTCCCTCCTCCTTCCCTTCCCATCCTTCCCTTTCCCTCCTTCCCTTTCCCTCCTCTCCTTCCCTTCCCATCCTCTCCTTCCCATCCTTCCCTTCCCCTCCTCTCCTTCCCCTCCCATCCTCTCCTCCCCTCTCCTTCCCTCCCCTCTCCTTCCCATCCTCTCCTTCCCCTCCTCTCCTTCCCCTCCTCTCCTTCCCCATCCTCTCCTTCCCCATCCTCTCCTTCCCATCCTCTCCTTCCCATCCTCTCCTTCCCATCCTCTCCTTCCCATCCTCTCCTTCCCATCCTCTCCTTCCCATCCTCTCCTTCCCCTCCTCTCCTTCCCCTCCTCTCCTTCCCTCCCCTCTCCTTCCCATCCTCTCCTTCCCATCCTCTCCTTCCCATCCTCTCCTTCCCTCCCTCTCCTTCCCATCCTCTCCTTCCCATCCTCTCCTCTCCTTCCCCTCCTCTCCTCTCCTTTCCTTCCCATCCTCTCCTCTCCTTCCCCTCCTCTCCTCTCCTTTCCTTCCCCTCCTCTCCTTTCCTTCCCATCCTCTCCTTCCCTCCCCTCTCCTTCCCTCCCCTCTCCTTCCCTCCCCTCTCCTTCCCTCCCCTCTCCTTCCCTCCCCTCTCCTCCCCTCCCTCTCCTCTCCCTCTCCTCTCCCTCTCCTCTCCTCTCCTCCCCTCCTCTCCTTTCCTTCCCATCCTCTCCTTCCCCTCCCATCCTCTCCTTCCCTCCCTCTCCTTCCCCTCCTCTCCCTCCTCTCCTCTCCTTCCCCTCCTTTCCTTCCCTTTCCCTTCCCTCTCCTTCCCATCCTCTCCTTCCCTCCCCTCTCCTTCCCCTCCTCTCCTTCCCCTCCTCTCCTCTCCCTCCTCTCCTTCCCCTCCTCTCCCTCCTCTCCTTCCCCTCCTCTCCTTTCCTTCCCTTTCCCTTCCCTCTCCTTCCCATCCTCTCCTTCCCCTCCTCTCCTTCCCTTTCCCTTCCCTCTCCTTCCCATCCTCTCCTTCCCTCCCCTCTCCTCTCCTTCCCCTCCTCTCCTCTCCCTCCTCTCCTCTCCTTCCCTCTCCCTCCTCTCCTCTCCTTCCCTCCCCCTCCCCTCCTCTCCTTTCCTCTCCTCTCCTTTCCTTCCCTTTCCCTCCCCTCTCCTTCCCATCCTCTCCTTCCCCTCCTCTCCTTCCCCTCCCCTCTCCTCCCCCTCCTCCCACAATGGTTGTGGTTCTACAGAAGAGGGAAAGGAGCTACTGAACTACCCTGCTACCCAGGGGGGGTGCACACACACACACACACACACACACTGCGGCTTGTTACAGTAATGTTGCGGTCTTTAATATTCCTGAAAGACATCAGGAGGAGGGAGAGAGAGAAGATAGCGACAGACAAAGATAGAGAGGAAGGAGAGAGAGAGAGCAGAGAGAAGATAGCGACAGACAAAGATAGAAAGGAAGGAGAGAGAGCATAGAGAGAGAGAGAGAAGAAGAGAGAGAGAAGATAGCGACACAGACATAGAGAGGAAGGAGAGAAGATAGCGACAGACAGATGGAGAGAGAGAAAAGATGGGGACAGACAGAGATAGAGAGGAAGGAGAGAGAGAGAAGATGGGGACAGACAGAGATAGAGAGGAAGGAGAGAGACAGAGCAGAGCTATATGCTACTGCAGAGCTACAGTCTAACTGCATACCAAACATAATACAACAACAGAAGAGAGATTCTCTTTGTTTCATCCTCTCTTCTCCACCCAGTACCTCTGGCTCTAGCCAGTCAAAACACATCTACACACAGTTTCAGAGGTCAATAAGAGAGGTCTGGTGTATCTATCTACTGCATCAGATGGATGGAAGGAGAGCATTCTGGTGTATCAATCTACTGCATCAGATGGATGGAAGGAGAGCGTTCTGGTGTATCAATCTACTGCATCAGACAGATGGATGGAAGGAGAGAGTTCTGGTCTATCTATCTACTGCATCAGATGGATGGAAGGAGAGCGTTCTGGTGTATCTATCTACTGCATCAGATGGATGGAAGGAGAGCGTTCTGGTGTATCTATCTACTGCATCAGATGGATGGAAGGAGAGCGTTCTGGTGTATCAATCTACTGCATCAGATGGATGGAAGGAGAGAGTTCTGGTGTATCTATCTACTGCATCAGATGGATGGATGGAAGGAGAGCGTTCTGGTGTATCTATCTACTGCATCAGATGGATGGAAGGAGAGCGTTCTGGTGTATCAATCTACTGCATCAGATGGATGGAAGGAGAGCGTTCTGGTGTATCTATCTACTGCATCAGATGGATGGAAGGAGAGAGTTCTGGTGTATCTATCTACTGCATCAGATGGATGGAAGGAGAGAGTTCTGGTCTATCTATCTACTGCATCAGATGGATGGAAGGAGAGAGTTCTGGTCTATCTATCTACTGCATCAGATGGATGGAAGGAGAGAGTTCTGGTCTATCTATCTACTGCATCAGATAGATGGATGGAAGGAGAGCGTTCTGGTGTATCTATCTACTGCATCAGATAGATGGATGGAAGGAGAGAGTTCTGGTGTATCTATCTACTGCATCAGATGGATGGAAGGAGAGAGTTCTGGTGTATCTATCTACTGCATCAGATGGATGGAAGGAGAGAGTTCTGGTGTATCTATCTACTGCATCAGATAGATGGATGGAAGGAGAGTTCTGGTGTATCTATCTACTGCATCAGATAGATGGATGGAAGGAGAGTTCTGGTGTATCTACTGCATCAGATGGATGGAAGGACCAAGAATTCACAAAATGGGACAAACACCAAATTGAGATTTTGCGAGCAGAATTCCGCTAAAATGTCCTCTGTGTACGATGTAAAACACCAAATAATGTATTCAGAGCAGAAATAGGCCGATACCCACTAATGATCAAAATCCAAAAAAGTGCCATTCAATTCTACAACCACCTAGAAGGAAGTGATTCCCAAACCTTCCATAACAAAGCCATCACCTACAGAGAGATGAACGTGGAGAAGAGTCCCCTAAGCAAGCTGGTCCTGTGGCTCTGTTCAAACACAAACAGAACTCAGAGCCCCAGGACAGCAACACAATTAGACCCAACCAAATCATGAGCAATCAAAAATACAATTACTTGACACATTGGAAAGAATTAACAAAAAAACTGAGCAAACTAGAATGCTATTTGGCCCTAAACAGAGAGTACACAGTGGCAGAATACCTGACCACTGTGACAGACCCAAAATTAAGGAAAGCTTTGCCTATGTACAGACTCAGTGAGCATAGCCTTGCTATTGAGAAAGGCCGCCGTAGGCAGACATGGCTCAAGAGAAGACCGGCTCAAACACTGCCAACAAAATGAGGTGGAAACTGAGCTGCACTTCCTAACCTCCTGCCAAATGTATGACCATATTAGAGACACATATTTCCCTCAGTTTATACAGACCCACAAAGAATTTGAAAACAAACCCGATTTTGTTAAACTTCCATATCTAGAAAAGGGCAACCAGTGAAGAACTAACACCATTGTGAATACAACCCATATGTATGTTTATCGTGCCACCTGACGAAGGCCATGCAGCTCAAATACGTCAGAGTTTTAAAACTTTGTTTCTATTAAACATGACATACAAATAAAGGCATTTTTTATTAATCCTCCTTTCTTTTTGATAACCATATTTATGTTTATGTATTTTCCCTTTTTTGTACTTTAGTTATTGGCACATCGTTACAACCCTATATATATATATATATATATATATAGACGTAATATGACATTTTATTTTTTTGGAACATTTATTTATTTACGTTTAACTGTGGGACCTTGGGATTCTTCGGAAAACTGGAATTGGAAAGCCAAACTCCGTTGACTAAAAATATCTTGTATAATTGTGGTGTCAAATGGGAAGAAGGGAGGAGGACCATAGTAGGGATCTCTGATTGATGGGAAAAGTGACAGAGCGGGATGGAGAGAGAGAGAAGGATGGAGAGAGAGAGAGAAGGATGGAGAGAGAGAGAGAGAAGGATCGAGAGAGAGGGAGAGGGATGGAGAGAGAGAGAGGGATGAGAGAGAATGGGATGGAGAGAGAGAATGGGATGGAGATGGAGAGAGAATGGGATGGAGAGAGAACGAGAGGGATGGAGAGAGAGAAAGAGAAGGATGGAGATAGAGAGAGAGATGGAGAGAGAGAATGGGATGGAGAGAGAGAGAGAGATGGAGAGAGAGAATGGGATGGAGAGAGAGAATGGGATGGAGAGAGAGAGAGAGATGAGAGAGAGAGAGAGAGGAGAGAGAGAGATGAGAGAGAACGAGAGGGATGGAGAGAGAGAAAAATAAGGATGGAGAGAGAGCGGGATGGGAAGGGAGGACAACCAGAGAAGGATAGAGAGAGAGAAAGAGGGATGAGAGAGGGGGATGGAGAGAGAAAAATAAGGATGGAGAGAGAGAGAGGGATGGAGAGAGAGAATGGGATGGAGAGAGAGAGAAAGAGAGGGCTGGAGAGAGAGAGAGAGAAAGAGAGGGCTGAGAGAGAGAGAGAGAAAGAGAGGGATGGAGAGAGAGAGAGAAAGAGAGGGATGGGAAGGGAGGACAACCAGAGAAGGATAGAGAGAGAGAAAGAGGGATGAGAGAGGGGGATGGAGAGAGAAAAATAAGGATGGAGAGAGAGAGAGAGGGATGGAGAGAGAGAATGGGATGGAGAGAGAAAGAGAGGGATGGGAAGGGAGGACAACCAGAGATGGAGGGATGTTTGAAAGCAAGACAACAGATGGGGAGTTGTTTGTCATGTTGTTTCATGTTGTCTAAAGGGACGAATCCTTTTAAAACATGCAGTGTCATTCAGAGAGGACAGTGTCATTCAGAGAGGACAGTGTCATTCAGAGAGGAGAGGACAGTGTCATTCAGAGAGGACAGTGTCATTCAGAGAGGACAGTGTCATTCAGAGAGGAGAGTGTCATTCAGAGAGGAGAGTGTCATTCAGAGAGGACAGTGTCATTCAGAGAGGACAGTGTCATTCAGAGAGGAGAGTGTCATTCAGAGAGGACAGTGTCATTCAGAGAGGACAGTGTCATTCAGAGAGGAGAGGACAGTGTCATTCAGAGAGGACAGTGTCATTCAGAGAGGACAGGACAGTGTCATTCAGAGAGGAGAGGACAGTGTCATTCAGAGAGGAGAGTGTCATTCAGAGAGGAGAGGACAGTGTCATTCAGAGAGGAGAGGACAGTGTCATTCAGAGAGGACAGGACAGTGTCATTCAGAGAGGACAGTGTCATTCAGAGAGGACAGTGTCATTCAGAGAGGACAGTGTCATTCAGAGAGGACAGTGTCATTCAGAGAGGACAGTGTCATTCAGAGAGGACAGTGTCATTCAGAGAGGACAGTGTCATTCAGAGAGGACAGTGTCATTCAGAGAGGACAGTGTCATTCAGAGAGGACAGTGTCATTCAGAGAGGACAGTGTCATTCAGAGAGGACAGTGTCATTCAGAGAGGACAGTGTCATTCAGAGAGGACAGTGTCATTCAGAGAGGACAGTGTCATTCAGAGAGGACAGTGTCATTCAGAGAGGACAGTGTCATTCAGAGAGGACAGTGTCATTCAGAGAGGAGAGTGTCATTCAGAGAGGAGAGTGTCATTCAGAGAGGAGAGTGTCATTCAGAGAGGAGAGTGTCATTCAGAGAGGAGAGTGTCATTCAGAGAGGACAGTGTCATTCAGAGAGGCGGGGACAGTGTCATTCAGAGAAGACAGTGTCATTCAGAGAGGAGAGGACAGTGTCATTCAGAGAGGAGAAGACAGTGTCATTCAGAGAGGAGAGGACAGGACAGTGTCATTCAGAGAGGAGAGGACAGGACAGTGTCATTCAGAGAGGAGAAGACAGTGTCATTCAGAGAGGAGAGGACAGTGTCATTCAGAGAGGAGAAGACAGTGTCATTCAGAGAGGAGAGGACAGGACAGTGTCATTCAGAGAGGAGAAGACAGTGTCATTCAGAGAGGAGAGGACAGTGTCATTCAGAGAGGAGAGGACAGTGTCATTCAGAGAGGAGAGGACAGTGTCATTCAGAGAGGAGAGGACAGTGTCATTCAGAGAGGAGAAGACAGTGTCATTCAGAGAGGAGAAGACAGTGTCATTCAGAAAGGACAGTCATTCGGAGAGGAGAAGACAGTGTCATTCAGAGAGGAGAAGACAGTGTCATTCAGAGAGGACAGTGTCATTCAGAGAGGAGAAGACAGTGTCATTCAGAGAGGACAGTGTCATTCAGAGAGGACAGTGTCATTCAGAGAGGAGAAGACAGTGTCATTCAGAGAGGACAGTGTCATTCAGAGAGGAGAGGACAGTGTCATTCAGAGAGGAGAGGACAGTGTCATTCAGAGAGGAGAGGACAGTGCCCAGCGGGCAACACGTGACTTGGACTGAAAGCACCAAGGGTCTCAGATGTTAATGGAATCCCTTAGTGGTCCACACACAGCGATAGACGTCAGTCCATTGCTCAAGAGTGTCACATCGCAGGCAGCACAACATGGAGAGCAGAGGTTTATCTTGTTAATGTGAATCGTATGTTTGCATTTTCACTCTGTGTCTGTCAGGTGTTCCATGTCTGTGATAGAGGCGTGGTTGCATGGTTAGACAGGTGGTATGTATCTGATCGCTACTGTAGTAGGGTTGGAAGGTCAGACAGGTTGTATATATCTGATCACTACTGTAGTAGGGTTGGAAGGATAGACAGGTTGTATATATCTGATCACTACTGTAGTAGGGTTGGAAGGTTAGACAGGTTGTATATATCTGATCACTACTGTAGTAGGGTTGGAAGGATAGACAGGTTGTATATATCTGATCACTACTGTAGTAGGGTTGGAAGGTCAGACAGGTTGTATATATCTGATCACTACTGTAGTAGGGTTGGAAGGATAGACAGGTTGTATATATCTGATCACTACTGTAGTAGGGTTGGAAGGTTAGACAGGTTGTATATATCTAATCACTACTGTAGTATGGTTGGCAGGTGTGATATTACTCCTGAGGGTTTCTCTGATCATCATAATGTGTCTGTTGATATTCACTTGTCCACGTAGGTCATCACTTTACTGGTATTTTAAGGTTAAGTTGTTACATGATGTCATGTGTTGTGAAAGGTTTTTTGTTGTGTTGGGAAAAATGGAGGGCTACAAAGGGGAAATGTTGAGTCCTTGAGACAATGGTGGGAGGTTCTTGAGACAATGGTGGGAGGTTCTTGAGACAATGGTGGGAGGTTGGGAAGGCCCAAATACGTGTGTCTTGTCAACAGTATACTGCTCTGTCTCAAGTTCAACTTAAAGAGACTATCAACGCCCTTGAACAGGAAATCAAATCTATTGACTTGAAGTTGCTCACTTAGAACGACCCCGAACTAGTCATGAACTTACAGGACAAGAGACATGAACTGAGGTCGTTTCTGCACGAAAGAATGACGGGTGCTTTGATTAGGTCTCGTTTCGCTTCCCTCAAGGATACGGACGCTCCTAGCGCTTTAAAAAAAGAAACTTCGGACAGTCGACATTGCAACGTAAACAGATGGTCTCCCTGATGGGAAGGTGACCGCAGATGACAGTGAAATGCGCCAACATGCCGTGGATTTTTACTCTGCCTTCTATAAGGCAGAGGATTGTGATTCTCTGTGTACTGAACAGTTGTTACACGGTCTTCCTCAATTGGGCCCTGAACAGAGAGCTGCTTTGGACTCTGACATTACTCTGCAGGAGCTGTCCACTGCAGTTATGCAGCTCTCAACAGGCCGAGCCCCTGGCATCGATGGTTTACCATCTGAGTTTTATAAGCACTTTTCGTTGTCTATTGGGGAGGATTTTTATGAAGTGGTGTGTGAATATTTTCATGAGGGTTCTCTTCCTGTATCCTGTCAACGTGCGGTGCTTTCACTGTTGCCAAAAAGGGGGATTTGGTTCTTGTAAAAAATTGGCGACCTGTTGCATTGCTGTGTGCAGAATATAAAATTGTATCTAAATGTCTCTCAAACAGGTTGAAAGAATATCTGGGACTGTTGATCCACAAGGACCAGTCTGACTGTGGACCTCACCTCTCTATAGTTGATAACCTGTTTCTGATATTTGTAAACTGTCTGATGTGAATGTGGGTTTACTTTCTTTGGATCAGGAGAAGCTTTTGATCGTGTGGACCACCAGTACTTGTTCAAGACAATGAAAGCCTTTGGGTTTTGGGATGTTTTCATGTCTTGGATGAGTTTACTGTATACTGGGGCCTCATGTATGGTGAAGGTGGAGGGTGGTTTGAGCTTCCCCATCCCCGTCCAAAGGGGCATCAGGCAGGGATGCCCAATTTCAGGGCAGTTATTTTGTCTGGCAATTGAACCAATGCTTTGTTTTTTAAGAGCGAGGCTTACTGGTTTCTCTGTGCCAGGTGTAATGAAGGGTCCCACGATAGCACTGTCTGCGTATGCAGATGATGTGATAGTTTTATTACAGGGGGTGAGGATGTTAAGGTTCTCAAACGATTTAAAGGTGTATGAGGGGGCCTCTTCAGCTAGAGTCAATTGGGGAAAGAGTTAATCACTGTGGGCAGGTCAGCTTCAGACGGAGTCTGCTCCACGGTTACCAGATGGGATTCAGACGGGGTCCGCTCCACGGTTACCAGGGGGGTTTCAGATGGGGTCCGCTCCATGGTTACCAGGGGTTTTTCAGACGGGGTCCGCTCCACGGTTACCAGGGGGGTTTCAGACGGGGTCCGCTCCACGGTTACCAGGGGGGTTTCAGACGGGGTCCGCTCCACGGTTACCAGGGGGGCTTCAGATGGGTTCTGCTCCACGGTTACCAGGGGGGTTTCAGACGGGGTCCGCTCCACGGTTACTAGGGGGGTTTCAGACGGGGTCCGCTCCACGGTTACCAGGGGGGCTTCAGATGGGGTCCGCTCCATGGTTACCAGGGGGGTTTCAGACGGGGTCTGCTCCATGGTTACCAGGGGGGCTTCAGTGGGGCAGAGATGGGATGAAGACTTTGGGGGGTTTTCTAGGCTCTGGTGTATTTCAGATAAAGAACTGGGAGGGTGTAGTGGAGAAAGTGCGTTCCTGACTGTCAAGGTGGAAATGGGTGTTGCCCCAGCTGTCTTATAGAGGAAGGTCTCTGGTAGCTAATAATCTTGCTGCCTCTACCCTGTGGTACAGACTAATGATTTTACAGCCACTGGGGAAAGATATAAGAGCTTCAGAGGACCTTTGTCAATTTCTTCTGGTTTGGACAACACTGGATTAAAGCTGCAGCCCTGTACCTGCCACTGCATGAGGGTGGGCAAGGCCTGGTGGAGATTTCTTCCAGGATCATGGCTTTCTGGCTTCAAGCAGCCCAGAGACTTTTGTAGAGTGATGGTTCTAGCAGCCCAAAGACTGTTGTACAGTGATGGTTCTAGCAGCCCAGAGACTGTTGTACAGGGACGGTTCTAGCAGCCCAGAGACTGTTGTACAGTGACAGTTCTAGCTGGGTCGACACAGCCTACACATTGATGAGGAGAGCGGGCTGTTTGGGCTTAGACAAGCACCTTTTCCTCTTAAAGCTGGAGGGTAGTGATTTGTCTTGCCTGACTCCATTTTATGAGTCTATTATGCAGGCTTGGAGAGTCTTTGTCAAGTCCCGTAAGTCCGGCACGCCACCAGGGATGTGGGTTTTTGAAGCGCCTCTTTTTCACAACACTGCCATCCAGTCCCGTGTTCTGGGTTCAGCTAGCCTACGTTCATGCCTGTTAGGCGTGGGGTGTACCAAGCTGGGTCATCTGATGCAGAGCAGGAGCAGATCATTGGAGGAGCTGGGAGAAAGAGCGGGGATCCGATCATCTCGCCTACTGAGGAAGGTCGCCGTTGAGGTCTGTGATTCCTTGCCAGTACTTCATCTGCAGTATGTGACTGACACTTCCAATTCTGATCGGTGGAAGGAGGGTCTGGATTATGTGTTCACTGCACTGATTGTTAGTGCTGCGATGGGGTATTTGAGGAGGACGTGGGGATGCTGCTTTCCTTCGATACCCCGGAGCTGGGGGAGTTCAAGGAGGTGTGAAAGAAGGCCATGTACAAAATATTTTATAAAAGTGTCACGTGGCTCTTCCCTGGAAGGGGTAAAATCGAAGAGGTGGGCGGGTGTGTTTGGTCCAGGTGCATCCCCAAAAGGATGTTGGCGATCATAATACAAACTGCCTATTGAAAAGAGGACAGCTGACTTCCAATGGAGGATAATACATGGATACATAGCCATATGCATCTGGTACATTTGGATCCTCCTGTTGGAGAGGGGTGTCCAATATGCATCTGGTACACCTGGATCCTACTGTTGGGGAGGGGTGTCCAATATGCATCTGGTACACCTGGATCCTCCTGTTGGGGAGGGGTGTCCAATATGCATCTGGTACACCAGGATCCTACTGTTGGAGAGGGGTGTCCAATATGCATCTAGTACACCTGGATCCTACTGTTGGGGAGGGGTGTCCAATATGCATCTGGTACACCTGGATCCTACTGTTGGGGAGGGGTGTCCAATATGCATCTGGTACACCTGGATCCTCCTGTTGGGGAGGGGTGTCCAATATGCATCTGGTACACCTGGATCCTACTGTTGGGGAGGGGTGTCCAATATGCATCTGGTACACCTGGATCCTCCTGTTGGGGAGGGGTGTCCAATATGCATCTGGTACACCAGGATCCTACTGTTGGAGAGGGGTGTCCAATATGCATCTGGTACACCTGGATCCTACTGTTGGGGAGGGGTGTCCAATATGCATCTGGTACACCTGGATCCTACTGTTGGGAGGGGTGTCCAATATGCATCTGGTACACCTGGATCCTCCTGTTGGGGAGGGGTGTCCAATATGCATCTGGTACACCTGGATCCTACTGTTGGAGAGGGGTGTCCAATATGCATCTGGGACACCTGGATCCTACTGTTGGAGAGGGGTGTCCAATATGCATCTGGGACACCTGGATCCTCCTGTTGGGGAGGGGTGTCCAATATGCATCTGGTACACCTGGATCCTACTGTTGGGGAGGGGTTTATATTTGGGCTAAAGTACAGGTTTAGTCAAAGGGGTGTAGTTATTTTGCTTAATTTTGTGTTCGGGGCAGCTAAATTAGTGATATGGAAGACCCAAAAGAACAGTATTCGGGGACAGGGGTCTGTGGATGTGGTGGGAATGCTGGAGGGAATGTTGGCAGCGAGACTAAGGGTTGAGTTTGCCTATTATAAACGTGTCAACAATATTGATCTGTTTTTGAGTATATGGGGTATTCAGAGGCTGTTGTGTCTAGTTACTGTGGAGGAGGAATTGGTGTTGTGTTTTTAATTGATGTGTAACTATGGTTTTGTTCGAGTGTTTATTGTGTTGTGGGCTCCCAGACCCAATAAAGATTATTTAAAACTCAACTCTCTCTGTCTTTCTCTGCCTCCTCTTTCTCTCTCTCTGTCTCTCTCTCAATTCAATTCAATTCAAGGGGCTTTATTGGAACATATGTTAACATTGCCATAGCAAGTGAGGTAGATAATATACAAAAGTGAAATAAACAATAAAAATGAACAGTAAACATTACACTCATAGAAGTTCCAAAAGAATACAAATGTCATTATGTATATATACAGCGTTGTAACGATGTGCAAATAGTTAAAGTACAAAAGGGAAAATAAATATGCATAAATATGGGTTGTATTTACAATTCTCTCTCTCTTTCTCTCTCCCTCTCTTTCTCTCTCTCCCTCCCTCCCTCCCTCCCTCCCTCCCTCCCCCTCTCTCCCTCCCTCCCTCCCCCTCTCTCCCTCTCTCCAGCCCTCCCTCTCTCTCCCGCCCCCTCTCTCCCTCTCTCTCAGTAGTTGTGCTCTCTGCATCATTTACAGCAGCACATCTAAGGAAGCCATGAAATGGGATTATATCATTATATTATTATATCATAGCACAGATCCCACTGGCCTTTGTGGAGCACATTTTATGCAGCGCTCTCTGTTGAAAGAGCTGTGACAAACCGACGCACACGTACACACACACACACACACACACCCGTACACACACCTCTCCCTGCATATGGTCTGCCATTACACCGATGCTCGTTGTCTTTGTACAAAATGGAACCGCGGCCGTTGTGTTTAACAGAATCAGTCACGTCGGGCGGTGACACAACGTCTCTGTGCTGGTAAATAAATGAGCATGTTTCTGTAAAAGACAGTGTCCCTAGGAACACACGGTACTCACCTCTGTATGAAACGCCCGAAGTCCGTCAGGATGGTATTAGAAGGTAAAAACAAAACATTTCTCTGGATGAGAAAATAATTGTGCAGATTTTAGATGTTGTGAGCCCTGTGGACATTTTGCATTACTTCATACATCTGTGTAGTAGGTGTATGTAAACTTCTGACTTCAACTGTATATGTTTTTGCTGTTTGTTCTTTGTTCTAGAGCCAAAAAGATTGGAGAAGTGGTTTGTCCATCCATCTCCATTTTTGGATAGATAATTCTTTGTGTTGTTTGTTTTGTGTTTTCCGATTATCCCAGAAGTAGTTAGTCTATGGATTCTTCAATTACACTGAGCTGATTTCTGACGTGCTGTTCGTTCTTTTTCCATAGTGTATTTCTGCATTCTCTCTCTCACTATATATATATATATATATATATAAAACTGGTCCAGATGCGTCTTCAGCCCCGCCCCGGTATACCACCTCAATCCACAGAGGATGGGGATTGGCAAGGCCTCTTTCAATAGAGCATGGTGATTGTCTAACCCAGCGGTTCTGCAGTGCTGCAGTGAGGAGCAAAGGAGAACCCTTTGATTTCTCAGAGAGGGGAAACATTGTGGACCAGAGGGCTGGTTGTAAGGGGAGCTGGGGCGTAGGGGAGCTGGAGAGTAGGAGAGCTGGAGAGTAGGGGAGCTGGAGAGTAGGGGAGCTGGAGAGTAGGGGAGCTGGAGAGTAGGGGAGCTGGAGAGTAGGGGAGCTGGAGAGTAGGGGAGCTGGAGAGTAGGGGAGCTGGAGAGCAGGGGAGCTGGATAGTAAGGGAGCTGGATAGTAGGGGAGCTGGGGAGCAGGGGAGCTGGATCATAGGGGAGCTGGAGAGTAGGGGAGCTGGAGAGTAGGGGAGCTGGAGAGTAGGGAAGCTGGAGAGCAGGGGAGCTGGAGAGCGAGGGAGCAGGGGAGCTGGATAGTAGGGGAGCTGGAGAGCAGGGGAGCTGGATAGTAATGGAGCTGGATAGTAGGGGAGCTGGATAGTAGGGGAGCTGGATAGTAGGGGAGCTGGAGAGCTGGATAGTAGGGGAGCTGGAGAGCAGGGGAGCTGGATAGTAAGGGAGCTGGATAGTAAGGGAGCTGGATAGTAAGGGAGCTGGAGAGTAGGGGAGCTGGAGAGCAGGGGAGTTGGAGAGCTGGAGAGCTGGATAGTAGGGGAGCTGGAGAGCAGGGGAGCTGGATAGTAAGGGAGCTGGAGAGCAGGGGAGCTGGAGAGCTGGAGAGCTGGATAGTAGGGGAGCTGGAGAGCAGGGGAGCTGGATAGTAAGGGGAGCTGGAGAGTAGGGAAGCTGGAGAGCAGGGGAGCTGGAGAGCGAGGGAGCAGGGGAGCTGGAGAGCAGGGGAGCTGGAGAGCAGGGGAGCTGGAGAGCAGGGGAGCTGGATAGTAGGGGAGCTGGATAGTAGGGGAGCTGGAGAGCTGGATAGTAGGGGAGCTGGAGAGCAGGGGAGCTGGATAGCAAGGGAGCTGGATAGCAAGGGAGCTGGATAGCAAGGGAGCTGGATAGTAAGGGAGCTGGATAGTAAGGGAGCTGGATAGTAAGGGAGCTGGATAGTAAGGGAGCTGGAGAGTAGGGGAGCTGGAGAGCAGGGGAGTTGGATAGTAAGGGAGCTGGAGAGCAGGGGAGCTGGAGAGCTGGAGAGCTGGAGAGCAGGGGAGCTGGATAGTAAGGGAGCTGGAGAGCAGGGGAGCTGGAGAGCAGGGGAGCTGGAGAGCTGGATAGTAGGGGAGCTGGAGAGCAGGGGAGCTGGATAGTAAGGGAGCTGGAGAGCAGGGGAGCTGGAGAGTAGGGGAGCTGGAGAGCAGGGGAGCTGGATAGTAGGGGAGCTGGAGGGCAGGGGAGCTGGATAGTAGGGGAGCTGGAGAGCAGGGGAGCTGGAGAGTAGGGGAGCTGGAGAGCAGGGGAGCTGGAGAGTAGGGGAGCTGGAGAGCAGGGGAGCTGGAGAGTAGGGGAGCTGGAGAGTAGGGGAGCTGGGGAGGATTATAAAGAGGGGGGTTCGGACCTTGAATGCTGATTGGCTGACAGCCGTGGTATATCACGGGTATGAGACAACATGTATTTTTACTGCTCTAATTACATTGATAACCAGTTTATAAAAACAATAAGGCACCTCAGGGGGTTTGTGGTATATGGTGCTGTATCCAGGCACTCCGCGTTACCAAATTGTAATTGAATTGAAAATTCAGCAGGCTGTGGTGTAAAATAGGCTTGTTATTTATTTGCCGTTATTTCATTACGTGTCGTTAATGTCGTCTTTGGATTGCTTACCAATGCCCAAGCAACCGTTCTCCCTCTTTACCTCCTTTCCATTTTCTTTATTATTAAGCCATAAAAAAGTGTTACATTGCATGAAGTTTAAAATGCATTCTGTCATTACAAAATGTGTATAATGTGATATATTTTAACATAAACATTTTTTTTTTTTTTACACAAAAATGTTAGCATCTGATTTCCTCAAATGAAGGGGCTGTTGATGATGTAATCTTGGAATTTAATTGAATTGGTCCTCAACTCACAGCTGAGTCAATTCATTCAGTGTAAGTGTCAATTCATTCAGTGTAAGTGGACTTAGCCCTGAGTTAGCCTTCTCTGGGAGCAAGTTCGTTCTGAAGGATTCGTTGCCATAGAAATTTTCCCGGCTAAAAGGTGAGCCACTTTCGTTTGACCGGTCATTCCTGAGTTGAACTCAGAGTTGACTAAGGTTACCTCACTAACTCCTGAAACCTGCTCTGTAGAATAACCTGTTTGGTTTGCCTTCCACAAACAAAATGCACATAGTGTAATCCTACCCGACCCGATTTCCTACATTTCCCTTTATGTTAAACAACAGTATGTTAGTCTCTCTCTGTATCTCTCTCTCTGTCTCTCTCTCTCTGGTTACTGTATGTTTGTGTTCAGGTGTGTGGCTCCAAAGTATCTTCACCCTGCCCTCCAATACCTCTCTGTTGCCAGAGAGGCAACAGTGTGTCTGTGTATATACATGTACAGTACCAGTCAAAAGTTTGGACACACAAACTCATTCAAGGCATTTTCTTAAATGTTTCCGACATTTTAGACAAACAAATCAAAGCATATTTTATATTTGAGATTCTTCAAAGTAAACACCCTTTGCCTTGATGACAGCTTTGCACACTCTTGGTATTCTCTCAACCAGCTTCATGTGGTAGTCACCTGGAATGCATTTCAATTAACAGGTGTGTCTTGTTAATTTGTGGAATTTCTTTCCATCTTAATGCGTTTGAGCCAGTCAGTTGTGTTGTGAGGTAGTAGGGGTGGTTTACAGAAGATAAAACTATTTGGTAAATGACCAGGTCCATATTACAGCAAGTACAGCTCAAATAAGCAAAGAGACACGACAGTCCATCATTCCTTTAAGACATGAAGGATGCGGAACATTCCAAGAACAGTCGCAAAAACCATCTAGCGCTCTGATGAAACTGGCTCTCATGAGGACCCGCCACAGGAAAGGAAGACCCAGAGTTACCTCTGCTGCAGAGGATACGTTCATTAGAGTTAACTGTCTCTCATGAGGACCGCCACAGGAAAGGAAGACCCAGAGTTACCTCTGCTGCAGGGGATAAGTTCATTAGAGTTAACTGCACAGGGATGCAGCTTAAACCCCACCCTCTTCAACATATATTTCAAAGAATTGGCGCGGGCACCTCAACAGTCTGCAGAACCCAGCCTCACCCTACTAGAAGCTGACGTCAAATGTCTGCGGTTTGCTGATGATCTGGGGCCTCTGTCCCCAACCAAGGAGGGCCTACAGCAGCACCTACATCTTCTACACAGATTGCAGCCCAAATACATTTCTTCAGAGTTCAAGTAACAGACACATCTCAAAATCAACTGTTCAGAGGAGACTGAGTGAATCGGGCCTTCATGGTCAAATTGCTGCAAAGAAACCACTACTAAAGGACACCAATAATAAGAGACTTGCTTGGGCCAAGAAACATGAGAAATGGACATTAGACTGGTGGAAATCTGTCCTTTGGTCTGATGAGTCCAAATTTAAAATGTTTGGTTCCAACTGCCGTGTCTTTGTGAGACGCAGAGTAGGTGAACAGATGATCTCTGCATATGTGGTTCCCACAGTGAAGCTTGGAGGAGGTGGTGTGATGTTGTGGGGGTGCGTTACTGGTGACACTGTCTGTGATTTATTTAGAATTTAAGGCATACTTAACCAGCATGGTTACCACAGCATTCTGCAGCGATACGCCATCCCATCTGGTGGTAGGATACTTGAATAAAATACTTGAATCAGTCATAGAACCCATCACCCTTTATGGTTGTGAGGTCGGGTCACCAACCAAGAATTCACAAAATGGGATGAACACCAAATTGAGACTCTGCATGCAGAATTCTGCAAAGAAATATCCTCTGTGTACCATGTAAAACACCAAATAATGCATGCAGAGCAGAATTAGGTCGATACCCGCTAATGATCAAAATCCAGAAAAGAGACATTAAATTCTATAACAACCTAAAAGGAAGTGATTCCCAAACCTTCCATAACAAAGCCATCACCTACAGAGAGATGAACCTGGAGAAGAGTCCCCTGAGCATGCTGGTCCTGGGGCTCTGTTCACAAACACACCCCACAGAGCCCCAGGACAGCAACACAATTAGACCCAATCAAATCATGAGAAAACAAAAAGATAATTACTTGACACATTAGAAAGAATTAACAAAAAAACAGAGCAAACTAGAATGCTATTTGGCCCCTAAACAGAGAGTACACAGCGGCAGAATACCTGACCACTGTGACTGACCCAAAATTAAGGAAAGCTTTGACTATGTGTAATGGATGTGAAACGGCTAGCTTAGTTAGCGGTGCGCGCTAAATAGCGTTTCAATCGGTGACGCCACTTGCTCTGAGACCTTGAAGTAGTGGTTCCCCTTGCTCTGCAAGGGCTGTGGCTTTTGTGGAGCGATGGGTAACGATGTTTCGTGGGTGACTGTTGTTGATGTGTGCAGAGGGTCCCTGGTTCGCGCCCGGGTATGGGCGAGGGGACGGTCTAAAGTTATACTGTTACATATGTACAGACTCAGTGAGCATAGCCTTGCAGAGCCAGCAAGACCTGGCTCTCAAGAGAAGACAGGCTATGTGCTCACTGCCCACAAAATGAGGTGGAAACTGAGCTGCATTTCCTAACCTCCTGTCCAATGTATGACCATATTAGAGACACATATTTCCCTCAGATTACACAGATCCACAAAGAATTCGAAAACAAATCCCATTTTGAAAAAGTTCAATATCTATTGGGTGAAATACCACAGTGTGCCATCACAGCAGCAAGATGTGTGACCTGTTGCCACAAGAAAAGGGCAACCAGTGAAGAACAAACACCATTTCAAATATAACCCATATTTATGTTTATTTATTTTGTACTTGAACTATTTGCACATCGCTACAACCCCGTAAATATACGTATTATGGGACATGAAATGTCTATATTCACACTTGTTTGAGTGTAATATTTACTGTTGACTTTTTATTGTTTATTTCCCTTTTGTTTATCTATTTCACTTCCTTTGGCAATGTAAACATAGGTTTCCCATGCCAATAAAGCCCTGAGAGAGAGCCTTATAGAGACTCAGAGAGAGAGCCTTATAGAGACTCAGAGAGAGAGCCTTATAGAGACTCAGAGAGAGAGCCTTATAGAGACTCAGAGAGAGAGCATTATAGAGACTCAGAACGAGAGAGCATTATAGAGACTCAGAACGAGAGAGCATTATAGAGACTCAGAGAGAGAGCATTATAGAGACTCAGACAGAGAGCATTAGAGACTCAGAGAGAGCATTATAGAGACTCAGACAGAAAGCATTATAGAGACTCAGAGAGAGAGCCTTATAGAGACTCAGAGAGAGAGCCTTATAGAGACTCAGAGAGAGAGCCTTATAGAGACTCAGAGAGAGAGCCTTATAGAGACTCAGAGAGAGAGCATTATAGAGACTCAGAGAGAGAGCATTATAGAGACTCAGAGAGAGAGCATTATAGAGACTCAGAGAGAGAGCATTATAGAGACTCAGAGAGAGAGCATTATAGAGACTCAGAGAGAGAGCATTATAGAGACTCAGAGAGAGAGCATTATAGAGACTCAGACAGAGAGCATTATAGACTCAGAGAGAGAGCATTATAGAGACTCAGAGAGAGAGCATTATAGAGACTCAGAGAGAGAGCATTATAGAGACTCAGAGAGAGAGCATTATAGAGACTCAGAGAGAGAGCATTATAGAGACTCAGAGAGAGAGCATTATAGAGACTCAGAGAGAGAGAGCATTATAGAGACTCAGACTGAGAGCATTATAGAGACTCAGAGAGAGAGCCTTATAGAGACTCAGAGAGAGAGCCTTATAGAGACTCAGAGAGAGAGCATTGTAGAGACTTAGACTGAGAGCATTATAGAGACTCAGAGAGAGAGCATTATAGAGACTCAGAGAGAGAGCATTATAGAGACTCAGAGAGAGAGCATTATAGAGACTCAGAGAGACAGCATTATAGAGACTCAGAGAGAGAGCATTATAGAGACTCAGAGAGAGAGCATTATAGAGACTCAGAGAGAGAGCATTATAGAGACTCAGACAGAGAGCATTATAGAGACTCAGAGAGAGAGCATTATAGAGACCCAGACAGAGCATTATAGAGACTCAGAGAGAGAGAGAGCATTATAGAGACTTAGACTGAGAGCATTATAGAGATTCAGAGAGAGAGAGCATTATAGAGACTCATTATAGAGAGGAAGAGAGAGAGAGAGAGAGAGAGGTAGAGAGAGAGAGAGAGAGAGAGAGAGAAAGGGGTAGAGAGGTAGAGAGAGAGAGAGAGAGAGAAGATACCTGAAGTAGGTAGAAAGCTTTAGTCGATGGGTGTCTACTCTACTGTACTACAGACATAACATACCAGTAAAACATAGATCTCCCTGATCTGATTCACTGGTTGAATAACATGCTTTGTGTTTTGAATAATTTTGACTGTGAATCAGAAGTGAGACACAGGCACTAAGAGAAAGAGAAATGTTGAATTATTAGTACCATGACACTGCAGCAACGAGACCCGCTCTGACTACAGAAGAACCCCAAATCTGAATGCCCCTGCTCAAGTAGGAGAATTTAGTCGCTAAGTAAAACGAGAGATGAGGAGGAGACGAGACGGAGAGGAGGAGAAGTTTGGGGATAACTGCAAAAGCAATCTGTATTCTCTGCAGGAGTTCCTTCTTAAATCTCTAGCGCTGCCTGAAACGGTCTGTTCTGAGACCTGTTTCAATCAAATCAACTGGAGTCACAACCCTGCTTTCTGCATGCTAAATCACAAACACACTTAGGCATGCACATGGCCATCCACACATCACACACTCCACACTTACCAACTCCATAGCCACATCAGCATCAACTGGCGGATGAAATGTAAGTAGATCTCTGGAGCATCTCTCTACCCCTCTACCACTCTCTACCCCTCACCACTCTCTACCACTCTTACCCCTCTACCACAAGTCAGTACGGGTCTATAGCAGGCCATGGAAACACAAGTCAGTACAGGTCTATAGCAGGCCATGGAAACCATGTGTTTGATATATTTCCACATATTCCACCAGCACATCCTCCCTAATTAATTAAGGTGCCACCAACCTTCTGTGGATGGCAGACATTTTTGAGTAGCTCCTTCTAAAATGTTTCTTAGTGTTTTTTACTCGCTGAGATCCAGTGAGATACTCACACACTGTTAACTGACACATATTCACATGCATTACAGCCTTATTCTAAAATGGATTAAATAAATACAAATCCTCAACAATGTACACACAGTACCCCATAATGACATCACAGTACCCCATAATGACATCACAGTACCCCATAATGACATCACAGTACCCCATAATGACATCACAGTACCCCATAATGACATCACAGTACCCCATAATGACATCACAGTATTATAATGACATCACAGTACCCCATAATGACATCACAGTACCCCATAATGACATCACAGTACCCCATAATGACATCACAGTACCCCATAATGACATCACAGTACCCCATAATGACATCACAGTACCCCATCATGGCATCACAGTACCCCATAATGACATCACAATACCCCATAATGACATCACAGTACCCCATAATGACATCACAATACCCCATACAGACAAAGCAAAAACAGGTTTTTTAGAAATGTTTCCAAGTGTATTCAAAAATTAAAAAACATAAATACCTTATTCAGACCCTTTGCTATGAGACTCGAAATTGAGCTCAGGTGCATCCTGTTCCCATTGATCATCCTGGAGATGTTTCTACAACCTCATTTGAGTCCACTTTTTGGTGCCTTTTGGCAAACTTGTGTTTATATTACTGAGGAAAACAAAATAATTTGATCAATTTTTAAACAAGGCTGTAACGTAACAAAACGTGGAAACAATCAAGGGATCGGAATAATTTCCAAAGGCGCTGCATATATTATCAATCGTCCATAAGTTTGAAAAAAAATGGAGATATAATTTTTAGGTCATATCGCCCAGACCTACACACACACACTACACATACAACCACACACTACCACACACAGACACCCGGCACAGCCAGAAGACGACTGGCCACCCCTCATAGCCTGGTTCCTCTCTAGGTTTCTTCCTTGGTTCTGGCCTACCTGCATTGCTTGCTGTTTGGGGTTTTAGGCTGGGTTTCTGTACAGCACTTTGTGACATCTGCTGATGTAAGAAGGGCTTTATAAATACATTTGATTTGATTTAGACACACACAACCACACACAGACACACACAACCACACACAACCACACAGACACACAACCCACACAACCACACACAAACACACACAACCACACAGCCACACACAGACACACACAGACACACACAACCACACACAGACACACACACAACCACACACAACCACACACAGACACACACAACCACACACAGACACACACAGACACACACAACCGCACACAGTGATGTTCCCGCCTTTCGGGGTCGGGGGTCGGGGGGGTTAACCGGCAGTGAAAAGGCTCATATTATGAGAACTTGCTACCAAGCTCCTGTGTGTAGAAGACACACACTGTGTTCTCTCTCAGACACACACTGTGTTCTCTCTCAGACACACACTGTGTTCTCTCTCAGACACACACTGTGTTCTCTCTCAGACACACACTGTGTTCTCTCTCAGACACACACTGTGTTCTCTCTCAGACACACACTGTGTTCTCTCTCAGACACACACTGTGTTCTCTCTCAGACACACACTGTGTTCTCTCTCAGACACACACTGTGTTCTCTCTCAGACACACACTGTGTTCTCTCTCAGACACACACTGTGTTCTCTCTCAGACACACACTGTGTTCTCTCTCAGACACACACTGTGTTCTCTCTGAGACACACACTGTGTTCTCTCTCAGACACAGACTGTGTTCTCTCTCAGACACACACTGTGTTCTCTCTCAGACACACACTGTGTTCTCTCTCAGACACACACTGTGTTTCTCTCAGACACACACTGTGTTCTCTCTCAGACACACACTGTGTGCTCTCTCAGACACACACTGTGTGCTCTCTCAGACACACACTGTGTTCTCTCTCAGACACACACTGTGTTCTCTCTCAGACACACACTGTGTCCTCTCTCAGACACACTGTGTCCCTCTCAGACACACACTGTGTCCTCTCTCAGACACACACTGTGTCCCTCTCAGACACACACTGTGTCCCTCTCAGACACACACTGTGTCCTCTCTCAGACACACACTGTGTCCTCTCTCAGACACACACTGTGTCCTCTCTCAGACACACACTGTGTTCTCTCTCAGACACACACTGTGTTCTCTCTCAGACACACACTGTGTTCTCTCTCAGACACACAATGTGTTCTCTCTCAGACACACACTGTGTCCTCTCTCAGACACACACTGTGTCCTCTCTCAGACACACACTGTGTCCTCTCTCAGACACACACTGTGTCCTCTCTCAGACACACACTGTGTCCTCTCTCAGACACACACTGTGTCCTCTCTCAGACACACACTGTGTCCTCTCTCAGACACACACTGTGTCCTCTCTCAGACACACACTGTGTCCTCTCTCAGACACACACTGTGTTCTCTCTCAGACACACACTGTGTCCTCTCTCAGACACACACTGTGTCCTCTCTCAGACACACACTGTGTCCTCTCTCAGACACACACTGTGTCCTCTCTCAGACACACACTGTGTCCTCTCTCAGACACACACTGTGTTCTCTCTCAGACACACACTGTGTTCTCTCTCAGACACACACTGTGTTCTCTCTCAGACACACACTGTGTTCTCTCTCAGACACACACTGTGTTCTCTCTCAGACACACACTGTGTTCTCTCTCAGACACACACTGTGTTCTCTCTCAGACACACACTGTGTTCTCTCTCAGACACACACTGTGTTCTCTCTCAGACACACACTGTGTTCTCTCTCAGACACACACTGTGTTCTCTCTCAGACACACACTGTGTTCTCTCTCAGACACACACTGTGTTCTCTCTCAGACACACACTGTGTTCTCTCTCAGACACACACTGTGTTCTCTCTCAGACACACACTGTGTTCTCTATTAGACACACACTGTGTTCTCTCTCAGACACACACTGTGTTCTCTCTTAGACACACACTGTGTTCTCTCTCAGACACACACTGTGTTCTCTCTCAGACGCACACTGTGTTCTCTCTCAGACACACACTGTGTTCTCTCTTAGACACACACTGTGTTCTCTCTCAGACACACACTGTGTTCTCTCTCAGACACACACTGTGTTCTCTCTCAGACACACACTGTGTTCTCTCTCAGACACACACTGTGTTCTCTCTCAGACATTATTCTGAAGATGCGTGTAGCCACGTTTAAATCAGCCTGTTGGTAACAGTCACTATGTGTTTATTCTGGAATATAATGCACACTGGAATGGTTTGCGTGTCAATTATTTTGTGACTAATAAATTATATTAGTTTAATTGAGTAAATGCATTCCTCTTTTTAAAGAGTAATTATTTGATTGACTACATGCCTGTAATTTCCTAGGTCTTTTGATAGTTGTTAATTCCACTATACACAGAGCACATGCTTGGGTACCAATTTGACATCCCTAAACTGCTTGCCTCAATAAATGAATCCTAAAACATTGGGTCGCCAGGATTAGCTATTTGTATCTGTCCTCTTTAATAATTGCATTACAGTGTAAGATAGATACGTGTTTATTATAGTCATACTGAGAGGTGATGCAAGACTAGATCCTCCAGAGACACACATTGGCCTGCTGTATGTATTCATGTAACCATGGAGTCAGATTGACAAATGTAGTTTATTATTATTCAACATCAATTCTACATAACGGATGGATGATTTCCACCAAACTACACCAGCCAAACCACACCTAATGTCACCCAACCTGACCTAATGTCACCCAACCTGACCTAATGTCACCCAACCTGACCTAATGTAACCCAACCTGACCTAATGTCACCCAACCTGACCTAATGTAACCCAACCTGACCTAATGTAACCCAACCTGACCTAATGTAACCCAACCTGACCTAATGTAACCCAACCTGACCTAATGTAACCCAACCTGACCTAATGTAACCCAACCTGACCTAATGTAACCCAACCTGACCTAATGTAACCCAACCTGACCTAATGTCACCCAACCTGACCTAATGTAACCCAACCTGACCTAATGTAACCCAACCTGACCTAATGTAACCCAACCTGACCTAATGTAACCCAACCTGACCTAATGTAACCCAACCTGACCTAATGTAACCCAACCTGACCTAATGTAACCCAACCAAACCACACCTAATGTAACCCAACCTGACCTAATGTAACCCAACCTGACCTAATGTAACCCAACCAAACCACACCTAATGTAACCCAACCACACCTAATGTAACCCAACCAAACCACACCTAATGTAACCCAACCTGACCTAATGTAACCCAACCACACCTAATGTAACCCAACCTGACCTAATGTAACCCAACCACACCTAATGTAACCCAACCTGACCGAATGTAACCCAACCTGACCTAATGTAACCCAACCTGACCTAATGTAACCCAACCTGACCTAATGTAACCCAACCTGACCTAATGTCACCCAACCACACCTAATGTAACCCAACCTGACCTAATGTAACCCAACCACACCTAATGTAACCCAACCTGACCTAATGTAACCCAACCACACCTAATGTAACCCAACCTGACCTAATGTAACCCAACCTGACCTAATGTAACCCAACCAAACCACACCTAATGTAACCCAACCTGACCTAATGTAACCCAACCTGACCTAATGTAACCCAACCAAACCACACCTAATGTAACCCAACCACACCTAATGTAACCCAACCACACCTAATGTAACCCAACCTGACCTAATGTAACCCAACCACACCTAATGTAACCCAACCTGACCTAATGTAACCCAACCACACCTAATGTAACCCAACCTGACCGAATGTAACCCAACCTGACCTAATGTAACCCAACCTGACCTAATGTAACCCAACCTGACCTAATGTCACCCAACCTGACCTAATGTCACCCAACCTGACCTAATGTCACCCAACCTGACCTAATGTCACCCAACCTGACCTAATGTAACCCAACCTGACCTAATGTCACCCAACCTGACCTAATGTCACCCAACCTGACCTAATGTAACCCAACCTGACCTAATGTCACCCAACCACACCTAATGTAACCCAACCTGACCTAATGTAACCCAACCTGACCTAATGTAACCCAACCTGACCTAATGTAACCCAACCTGACCTAATGTAACCCAACCACACCTAATGTAACCCAACCTGACCTAATGTAACCCAACCACACCTAATGTAACCCAACCTGACCTAATGTAACCCAACCACACCTAATGTAACCCAACCTGACCTAATGTAACCCAACCTGACCTAATGTAACCCAACCTGACCTAATGTAACCCAACCACACCTAATGTAACCCAACCTGACCTAATGTAACCCAACCACACCTAATGTAACCCAACCTGACCTAATGTAACCCAACCTGACCTAATGTAACCCAACCAAACCACACCTAATGTAACCCAACCAAACCACACCTAATGTAACCCAACCTGACCTAATGTAACCCAACCCAACCACACCTAATGTAACCCAACCTGACCTAATGTAACCCAACCTGACCTAATGTAACCCAACCAAACCACACCTAATGTAACCCAACCTGACCTAATGTAACCCAACCTGACCTAATGTAACCCAACCAAACCACACCTAATGTAACCCAACCTGACCTAATGTAACCCAACCACACCTAATGTAACCCAACCTGACCTAATGTAACCCAACCTGACCTAATGTAACCCAACCAAACCACACCTAATGTAACCCAACCAAACCACACCTAATGTAACCCAACCTGACCTAATGTAACCCAACCAAACCACACCTAATGTAACCCAACCTGACCTAATGTAACCCAACCTGACCTAATGTAACCCAACCAAACCACACCTAATGTAACCCAACCACACCTAATGTAACCCAACCACACCTAATGTAACCCAACCTGACCTAATGTAACCCAACCACACCTAATGTAACCCAACCTGACCTAATGTAACCCAACCAAACCACACCTAATGTAACCCAACCTGACCTAATGTAACCCAACCTGACCTAATGTAACCCAACCAAACCACACCTAATGTAACCCAACCACACCTAATATAACCCAACCTGACCAAATGTAACCCAACCAAACCACACCTAATGTAACCCAACCTGACCTAATGTAACCCAACCTGACCTAATGTAACCCAACCTGACCTAATGTAACCCAACCTGACCTAATGTAACCCAACCTGACCTAATGTAACCCAACCTGACCTAATGTAACCCAACCTGACCTAATGTAACCCAACCTGACCTAATGTAACCCAACCTGACCTAATGTCACCCAACCTGACCTAATGTCACCCAACCTGACCTAATGTCACCCAACCTGACCTAATGTAACCCAACCTGACCTAATGTAACCCAACCTGACCTAATGTAACCCAACCTGACCTAATGTAACCCAACCTGACCTAATGTAACCCAACCTGACCTAATGTAACCCAACCTGACCTAATGTAACCCAACCAAACCACACCTAATGTAACCCAACCTGACCTAATGTAACCCAACCTGACCTAATGTAACCCAACCAAACCACACCTAATGTAACCCAACCACACCTAATGTAACCCAACCAAACCACACCTAATGTAACCCAACCTGACCTAATGTAACCCAACCACACCTAATGTAACCCAACCTGACCTAATGTAACCCAACCACACCGAATGTAACCCAACCTGACCTAATGTAACCCAACCTGACCTAATGTAACCCAACCTGACCTAATGTAACCCAACCTGACCTAATGTCACCCAACCTGACCTAATGTCACCCAACCTGACCTAATGTCACCCAACCTGACCTAATGTCACCCAACCTGACCTAATGTAACCCAACCTGACCTAATGTCACCCAACCTGACCTAATGTAACCCAACCTGACCTAATGTCACCCAACCACACCTAATGTAACCCAACCTGACCTAATGTAACCCAACCTGACCTAATGTAACCCAACCTGACCTAATGTAACCCAACCTGACCTAATGTAACCCAACCACACCTAATGTAACCCAACCTGACCTAATGTAACCCAACCACACCTAATGTAACCCAACCTGACCTAATGTAACCCAACCACACCTAATGTAACCCAACCTGACCTAATGTAACCCAACCACACCTAATGTAACCCAACCTGACCTAATGTAACCCAACCTGACCTAATGTAACCCAACCAAACCACACCTAATGTAACCCAACCTGACCTAATGTAACCCAACCTGACCTAATGTAACCCAACCAAACCACACCTAATGTAACCCAACCACACCTAATGTAACCCAACCAAACCATACCTAATGTAACCCAACCTGACCTAATGTAACCCAACCACACCTAATGTAACCCAACCTGACCTAATGTAACCCAACCACACCTAATGTAACCCAACCTGACCGAATGTAACCCAACCTGACCTAATGTAACCCAACCTGACCTAATGTAACCCAACCTGACCTAATGTCACCCAACCTGACCTAATGTCACCCAACCTGACCTAATGTCACCCAACCTGACCTAATGTAACCCAACCTGACCTAATGTCACCCAACCTTACCTAATGTAACCCAACCTGACCTAATGTCACCCAACCACACCTAATGTAACCCAACCTGACCTAATGTAACCCAACCTGACCTAATGTAACCCAACCTGACCTAATGTAACCCAACCTGACCTAATGTCACCCAACCACACCTAATGTAACCCAACCTGACCTAATGTAACCCAACCTGACCTAATGTAACCCAACCTGACCTAATGTAACCCAACCTGACCTAATGTAACCCAACCTGACCTAATGTAACCCAACCACACCTAATGTAACCCAACCAAACCACACCTAATGTAACCCAACCTGACCTAATGTAACCCAACCTGACCTAATGTAACCCAACCAAACCACACCTAATGTAACCCAACCACACCTAATGTAACCCAACCAAACCACACCTAATGTAACCCAACCTGACCTAATGTAACCCAACCACACCTAATGTAACCCAACCTGACCTAATGTAACCCAACCACACCGAATGTAACCCAACCTGACCTAATGTAACCCAACCTGACCTAATGTAACCCAACCTGACCTAATGTAACCCAACCTGACCTAATGTAACCCAACCTGACCTAATGTCACCCAACCTGACCTAATGTCACCCAACCTGACCTAATGTCACCCAACCTGACCTAATGTCACCCAACCTGACCTAATGTAACCCAACCTGACCTAATGTAACCCAACCTGACCTAATGTCACCCAACCACACCTAATGTAACCCAACCTGACCTAATGTAACCCAACCTGACCTAATGTAACCCAACCTGACCTAATGTAACCCAACCTGACCTAATGTAACCCAACCACACCTAATGTAACCCAACCTGACCTAATGTAACCCAACCTGACCTAATGTAACCCAACCAAACCACACCTAATGTAACCCAACCTGACCTAATGTAACCCAACCTGACCTAATGTAACCCAACCAAACCACACCTAATGTAACCCAACCACACCTAATGTAACCCAACCAAACCACACCTAATGTAACCCAACCTGACCTAATGTAACCCAACCACACCTAATGTAACACAACCTGACCTAATGTAACCCAACCTGACCTAATGTAACCCAACCAAACCACACCTAATGTAACCCAACCAAACCACACCTAATGAAACCCAACCTGACCTAATGTAACCCAACCAAACCACACCTAATGTAACCCAACCACACCTAATATAACCCAACCTGACCAAATGTAACCCAACCAAACCACACCTAATGTAACCCAACCTGACCTAATGTAACCCAACCTGACCTAATGTAACCCAACCTGACCTAATGTAACCCAACCTGACCTAATGTAACCCAACCTGACCTAATGTAACCCAACCTGACCTAATGTAACCCAACCTGACCTAATGTAACCCAACCTGACCTAATGTAACCCAACCTGACCTAATGTCACCCAACCTGACCTAATGTCACCCAACCTGACCTAATGTCACCCAACCTGACCTAATGTCACCCAACCTGACCTAATGTAACCCAACCTGACCTAATGTAACCCAACCTGACCTAATGTAACCCAACCTGACCTAATGTAACCCAACCTGACCTAATGTAACCCAACCTGACCTAATGTAACCCAACCAAACCACACCTAATGTAACCCAACCTGACCTAATGTAACCCAACCTGACCTAATGTAACCCAACCAAACCACACCTAATGTAACCCAACCACACCTAATGTAACCCAACCAAACCACACCTAATGTAACCCAACCTGACCTAATGTAACCCAACCACACCTAATGTAACCCAACCTGACCTAATGTAACCCAACCACACCGAATGTAACCCAACCTGACCTAATGTAACCCAACCTGACCTAATGTAACCCAACCTGACCTAATGTAACCCAACCTGACCTAATGTCACCCAACCTGACCTAATGTCACCCAACCTGACCTAATGTCACCCAACCTGACCTAATGTCACCCAACCTGACCTAATGTAACCCAACCTGACCTAATGTCACCCAACCTGACCTAATGTAACCCAACCTGACCTAATGTCACCCAACCACACCTAATGTAACCCAACCTGACCTAATGTAACCCAACCTGACCTAATGTAACCCAACCTGACCTAATGTAACCCAACCTGACCTAATGTAACCCAACCACACCTAATGTAACCCAACCTGACCTAATGTAACCCAACCACACCTAATGTAACCCAACCTGACCTAATGTAACCCAACCACACCTAATGTAACCCAACCACACCTAATGTAACCCAACCTGACCTAATGTAACCCAACCTGACCTAATGTAACCCAACCTGACCTAATGTAACCCAACCAAACCACACCTAATGTAACCCAACCTGACCTAATGTAACCCAACCTGACCTAATGTAACCCAACCAAACCACACCTAATGTAACCCAACCAAACCTAATGTAACCCAACCAAACCATACCTAATGTAACCCAACCTGACCTAATGTAACCCAACCTCACCTAATGTAACCCAACCTGACCTAATGTAACCCAACCACACCTAATGTAACCCAACCTGACCGAATGTAACCCAACCTGACCTAATGTAACCCAACCTGACCTAATGTAACCCAACCTGACCTAATGTCACCCAACCTGACCTAATGTCACCCAACCTGACCTAATGTAACCCAACCTGACCTAATGTCACCCAACCTGACCTAATGTAACCCAACCTGACCTAATGTCACCCAACCACACCTAATGTAACCCAACCTGACCTAATGTAACCCAACCTGACCTAATGTAACCCAACCTGACCTAATGTAACCCAACCTGACCTAATGTAACCCAACCACACCTAATGTAACCCAACCTGACCTAATGTAACCCAACCTGACCTAATGTAACCCAACCTGACCTAATGTAACCCAACCTGACCTAATGTAACCCAACCACACCTAATGTAACCCAACCAAACCACACCTAATGTAACCCAACCTGACCTAATGTAACCCAACCTGACCTAATGTAACCCAACCAAACCACACCTAATGTAACCCAACCAACCTAATGTAACCCAACCAAACCACACCTAATGTAACCCAACCTGACCTAATGTAACCCAACCACACCTAATGTAACCCAACCTGACCTAATGTAACCCAACCACACCGAATGTAACCCAACCTGACCTAATGTAACCCAACCTGACCTAATGTAACCCAACCTGACCTAATGTAACCCAACCTGACCTAATGTAACCCAACCTGACCTAATGTCACCCAACCTGACCTAATGTCACCCAACCTGACCTAATGTCACCCAACCTGACCTAATGTCACCCAACCTGACCTAATGTAACCCAACCTGACCTAATGTCACCCAACCTGACCTAATGTCACCCAACCACACCTAATGTAACCCAACCTGACCTAATGTAACCCAACCTGACCTAATGTAACCCAACCTGACCTAATGTAACCCAACCTGACCTAATGTAACCCAACCACACCTAATGTAACCCAACCTGACCTAATGTAACCCAACCACACCTAATGTAACCCAACCTGACCTAATGTAACCCAACCACACCTAATGTAACCCAACCTGACCTAATGTAACCCAACCTGACCTAATGTAACCCAACCCAACCACACCTAATGTAACCCAACCTGACCTAATGTAACCCAACCTGACCTAATGTAACCCAACCAAACCACACCTAATGTAACCCAACCTGACCTAATGTAACCCAACCTGACCTAATGTAACCCAACCAAACCACACCTAATGTAACCCAACCTGACCTAATGTAACCCAACCTGACCTAATGTAACCCAACCTGACCTAATGTCACCCAACCTGACCTAATGTAACCCAACCTGACCTAATGTAACCCAACCTGACCTAATGTAACCCAACCTGACCTAATGTAACCCAACCTGACCTAATGTAACCCAACCACACCTAATGTAACCCAACCTGACCTAATGTAACCCAACCACACCTAATGTAACCCAACCTGACCTAATGTAACCCAACCACACCTAATGTAACCCAACCTGACCTAATGTAACCCAACCACACCTAATGTAACCCAACCTGACCTAATGTAACCCAACCTGACCTAATGTAACCCAACCTGACCTAATGTAACCCAACCACACCTAATGTAACCCAACCTGACCTAATGTAACCCAACCTGACCTAATGTCACCCAACCTGACCTAATGTCACCCAACCTGACCTAATGTCACCCAACCTGACCTAATGTAACCCAACCTGACCTAATGTCACCCAACCTGACCTAATGTAACCCAACCTGACCTAATGTAACCCAACCTGACCTAATGTAACCCAACCTGACCTAATGTAACCCAACCTGACCTAATGTAACCCAACCTGACCTAATGTAACCCAACCAAACCACACCTAATGTAACCCAACCTGACCTAATGTAACCCAACCTGACCTAATGTAACCCAACCAAACCACACCTAATGTAACCCAACCACACCTAATGTAACCCAACCAAACCACACCTAATGTAACCCAACCTGACCTAATGTAACCCAACCACACCTAATGTAACCCAACCTGACCTAATGTAACCCAACCACACCGAATGTAACCCAACCTGACCTAATGTAACCCAACCTGACCTAATGTAACCCAACCTGACCTAATGTCACCCAACCTGACCTAATGTCACCCAACCTGACCTAATGTCACCCAACCTGACCTAATGTAACCCAACCTGACCTAATGTAACCCAACCTGACCTAATGTAACCCAACCTGACCTAATGTCACCCAACCACACCTAATGTAACCCAACCTGACCTAATGTAACCCAACCTGACCTAATGTAACCCAACCTGACCTAATGTAACCCAACCACACCTAATGTAACCCAACCTGACCTAATGTAACCCAACCACACCTAATGTAACCCAACCTGACCTAATGTAACCCAACCTGACCTAATGTCACCCAACCTGACCTAATGTAACCCAACCTGACCTAATGTCACCCAACCTGACCTAATGTCACCCAACCTGACCTAATGTAACCCAACCTGACCTAATGTAACCCAACCTGACCTAATGTAACCCAACCTGACCTAATGTAACCCAACCTGACCTAATGTAACCCAACCTGACCTAATGTAACCCAACCAAACCACACCTAATGTAACCCAACCTGACCTAATGTAACCCAACCTGACCTAATGTAACCCAACCAAACCACACCTAATGTAACCCAACCACACCTAATGTAACCCAACCAAACCACACCTAATGTAACCCAACTTGACCTAATGTAACCCAACCACACCTAATGTAACCCAACCTGACCTAATGTAACCCAACCACACCGAATGTAACCCAACCTGACCTAATGTAACCCAACCTGACCTAATGTAACCCAACCTGACCTAATGTCACCCAACCTGACCTAATGTCACCCAACCTGACCTAATGTCACCCAACCTGACCTAATGTAACCCAACCTGACCTAATGTCACCCAACCTGACCTAATGTAACCCAACCTGACCTAATGTCACCCAACCACACCTAATGTAACCCAACCTGACCTAATGTAACCCAACCTGACCTAATGTAACCCAACCTGACCTAATGTAACCCAACCACACCTAATGTAACCCAACCTGACCTAATGTAACCCAACCACACCTAATGTAACCCAACCTGACCTAATGTAACCCAACCACACCTAATGTAACCCAACCTGACCTAATGTAACCCAACCTGACCTAATGTAACCCAACCAAACCACACCTAATGTAACCCAACCTGACCTAATGTAACCCAACCTGACCTAATGTAACCCAACCACACCTAATGTAACCCAACCTGACCTAATGTAACCCAACCACACCGAATGTAACCCAACCTGACCTAATGTAACCCAACCTGACCTAATGTAACCCAACCTGACCTAATGTAACCCAACCTGACCTAATGTAACCCAACCTGACCTAATGTCACCCAACCTGACCTAATGTCACCCAACCTGACCTAATGTCACCCAACCTGACCTAATGTCACCCAACCTGACCTAATGTAACCCAACCTGACCTAATGTCACCCAACCTGACCTAATGTAACCCAACCTGACCTAATGTCACCCAACCACACCTAATGTAACCCAACCTGACCTAATGTAACCCAACCTGACCTAATGTAACCCAACCTGACCTAATGTAACCCAACCTGACCTAATGTAACCCAACCACACCTAATGTAACCCAACCTGACCTAATGTAACCCAACCACACCTAATGTAACCCAACCTGACCTAATGTAACCCAACCACACCTAATGTAACCCAACCTGACCTAATGTAACCCAACCACACCTAATGTAACCCAACCTGACCTAATGTAACCCAACCTGACCTAATGTAACCCAACCAAACCACACCTAATGTAACCCAACCTGACCTAATGTAACCCAACCTGACCTAATGTAACCCAACCAAACCACACCTAATGTAACCCAACCTGACCTAATGTAACCCAACCTTACCTAATGTAACCCAACCTGACCTAATGTCACCCAACCACACCTAATGTAACCCAACCTGACCTAATGTAACCCAACCTGACCTAATGTAACCCAACCTGACCTAATGTAACCCAACCTGACCTAATGCAACCCAACCACACCTAATGTAACCCAACCTGACCTAATGTAACCCAACCACACCTAATGTAACCCAACCTGACCTAATGTAACCCAACCACACCTAATGTAACCCAACCTGACCTAATGTAACCCAACCACACCTAATGTAACCCAACCTGACCTAATGTAACCCAACCTGACCTAATGTAACCCAACCTGACCTAATGTAACCCAACCACACCTAATGTAACCCAACCTGACCTAATGTAACCCAACCTGACCTAATGTCACCCAACCTGACCTAATGTCACCCAACCTGACCTAATGTCACCCAACCTGACCTAATGTCACCCAACCTGACCTAATGTCACCCAACCTGACCTAATGTAACCCAACCTGACCTAATGTAACCCAACCTGACCTAATGTAACCCAACCTGACCTAATGTAACCCAACCTGACCTAATGTAACCCAACCTGACCTAATGTAACCCAACCAAACCACACCTAATGTAACCCAACCTGACCTAATGTAACCCAACCTGACCTAATGTAACCCAACCAAACCACACCTAATGTAACCCAACCACACCTAAGGTAACCCAACCACACCTAATGTAACCCAACCTGACCTAATGTAACCCAACCACACCTAATGTAACCCAACCTGACCGAATGTAACCCAACCTGACCTAATGTAACCCAACCTGACCTAATGTAACCCAACCTGACCTAATGTAACCCAACCTGACCTAATGTCACCCAACCTGACCTAATGTCACCCAACCTGACCTAATGTCACCCAACCTGACCTAATGTCACCCAACCTGACCTAATGTAACCCAACCTGACCTAATGTCACCCAACCTGACCTAATGTAACCCAACCTGACCTAATGTCACCCAACCACACCTAATGTAACCCAACCTGACCTAATGTAACCCAACCTGACCTAATGTAACCCAACCTGACCTAATGTAACCCAACCACACCTAATGTAACCCAACCACACCTAATGTAACCCAACCTGACCTAATGTAACCCAACCACACCTAATGTAACCCAACCTGACCTAATGTAACCCAACCTGACCTAATGTAACCCAACCAAACCACACCTAATGTAACCCAACCTGACCTAATGTAACCCAACCTGACCTAATGTAACCCAACCAAACCACACCTAATGTAACCCAACCACACCTAATGTAACCCAACCAAACCATACCTAATGTAACCCAACCTGACCTAATGTAACCCAACCACACCTAATGTAACCCAACCTGACCTAATGTAACCCAACCACACCTAATGTAACCCAACCTGACCGAATGTAACCCAACCTGACCTAATGTAACCCAACCTGACCTAATGTAACCCAACCTGACCTAATGTCACCCAACCTGACCTAATGTCACCCAACCTGACCTAATGTCACCCAACCTGACCTAATGTCACCCAACCTGACCTAATGTAACCCAACCTGACCTAATGTAACCCAACCTGACCTAATGTCACCCAACCACACCTAATGTAACCCAACCTGACCTAATGTAACCCAACCTGACCTAATGTAACCCAACCTGACCTAATGTAACCCAACCTGACCTAATGCAACCCAACCACACCTAATGTAACCCAACCTGACCTAATGTAACCCAACCACACCTAATGTAACCCAACCTGACCTAATGTAACCCAACCACACCTAATGTAACCCAACCTGACCTAATGTAACCCAACCACACCTAATGTAACCCAACCTGACCTAATGTAACCCAACCACACCTAATGTAACCCAACCACACCTAATGTAACCCAACCACACCTAATGTAACCCAACCACACCTAATGTAACCCAACCTGACCTAATGTAACCCAACCTGACCTAATGTAACCCAACCAAACCACACCTAATGTAACCCAACCTGACCTAATGTAACCCAACCCAACCACACCTAATGTAACCCAACCTGACCTAATGTAACCCAACCTGACCTAATGTAACCCAACCAAACCACACCTAATGTAACCCAACCTGACCTAATGTAACCCAACCACACCTAATGTAACCCAACCTGACCTAATGTAACCCAACCACACCTAATGTAACCCAACCTGACCTAATGTAACCCAACCTGACCTAATGTAACCCAACCAAACCACACCTAATGTAACCCAACCAAACCACACCTAATGTAACCCAACCTGACCTAATGTAACCCAACCTGACCTAATGTAACCCAACCTGACCTAATGTAACCCAACCAAACCACACCTAATGTAACCCAACCTGACCTAATGTAACCCAACCTGACCTAATGTAACCCAACCAAACCACACCTAATGTAACCCAACCACACCTAATGTAACCCAACCAAACCACACCTAATGTAACCCAACCTGACCTAATGTAACCCAACCACACCTAATGTAACACAACCTGACCTAATGTAACCCAACCTGACCTAATGTAACCCAACCAAACCACACCTAATGTAACCCAACCAAACCACACCTAATGAAACCCAACCTGACCTAATGTAACCCAACCAAACCACACCTAATGTAACCCAACCACACCTAATATAACCCAACCTGACCTAATGTAACCCAACCAAACCACACCTAATGTCACCCAACCAAACCACACCTAATGTAACCCAACCTGACCAAATGTAACCCAACCAAACCACACCTAATGTAACCCAACCTGACCAAATGTAACCCAACCAAACCACACCTAATGTAACCCAACCACACCTAATGTAACCCAACCTGACCTAATGTAACCCAACCAAACCACACCTAGTGTAACCCAACCTGACCAAATGTAACCCAACCAAACCACACCTAATGTAACCCAACTTGACCAAATGTAACCCAACCAAACCACACCTAATGTAACCCAACCTGACCAAATGTAACCCAACCAAACCACACCTAATGTAACCCAACCTGACCTAATGTAACCCAACCAAACCACACCTAATGTAACCCAACCTGACCTAATGTAACCCAACCACACCTAATGTAACCCAACCACACCTAATGTAACCCAACCTGACCTAATGTAACCCAACCTGACCTAATGTAACCCAACCAAACCACACCTAATGTAACCCAACCAAACCACACCTAATGTAACCCAACCTGACCTAATGTAACCCAACCAAACCACACCTAATGTAACCCAACCTGACCTAATGTAACCCAACCTGACCTAATGTAACCCAACCTGACCTAATGTAACCCAACCTGACCTAATGTAACCCAACCTGACCTAATGTAACCCAACCAAACCACACCTAATGTAACCCAACCTGACCTAATGTAACCCAACCAAACCACACCTAATGTAACCCAACCACACCTAATGTAACCCAACCAAACCTAATGTAACCCAACCTGACCTAATGTAACCCAACCACACCTAATGTAACCCAACCTGACCTAATGTAACCCAACCAAACCACACCTAATGTAACCCAACCACACCTAATGTAACCCAACCAAACCTAATGTAACCCAACCTGACCTAATGTAACCCAACCACACCTAATGTAACCCAACCAAACCACACCTAATGTAACCCAACCACACCTAATGTAACCCAACCTGACCTAATGTAACCCAACCAAACCACACCTAATGTAACCCAACCAAACCACACCTAACTCATCCCTGACCGCTGGCCACGTCCCTTCCGTCTTCAAGAGAGCGAGAGTTGCACCCCTTCTGAAAAAACCTACACTCGATCCCTCCGATGTCAACAACTACAGACCAGTATCCCTTCTTTCTTTTCTCTCCAAAACTCTTGAACGTGCCGTCCTTGGCCAGCTCTCCCGCTATCTCTCTCAGAATGACCTTCTTGATCCTAATCAGTCAGGTTTCAAGACTAGTCATTCAACTGAGACTGCTCTTCTCTGTATCACGGAGGCGCTCCGCACTGCTAAAGCTAACTCTCTCTCCTCTGCTCTCATCCTTCTAGACCTATCGGCTGCCTTCGATACTGTGAACCATCAGATCCTCCTCTCCACCCTCTCTGAGTTGGGCATCTCCGGCGCGGCCCACGCTTGGATTGCGTCCTACCTGACAGGTCGCTCCTACCAGGTGGCGTGGCGAGAATCTGTCTCCTCACCACGCGCTCTCACCACTGGTGTCCCCCAGGGCTCTGTTCTAGGCCCTCTCCTATTCTCGCTATACACCAAGTCACTTGGCTCTGTCATAACCACTTCCGGGTTGGAGCGAGCGGTCGCATCGCACTTCGCTCCGCTGGTAGTATAACTTTTTCATTACATTTCATTATAGTACAACGGTTGATTTGTCTAATCTTAGCAATTTCTTCTTAGCTAGCTACATAGCCGTCCTTGTATCAGAGATAATTGCATAATTATCGTATTTCGTCGCCCTAACGTAGCCTTCACTGCTATTCGCCCAGCAGCTAGCAAACGCTAGCAAACGCCCACAGATTAGCATCACTGTAGTGCTATTCACTCAACTGAACGACTTGATTAGTTTAGTGTTAGCTAGCTACATAGCTGTCTTTGTTTCCAAGATAATTGTGTAGTTTAGAGTGTGTAGTCTTGGAGTGATTATCTTAATTTACTGAGGGTCGCTAGCCAGCTATTTGTCGTCCTTAACGTAGGAGACTCTGCTAGCTAGCCAACAGCTAACAGCTAGCCAACGTCTACTGAATCGAATTCAACAACCCGGTCGCAGTCACAGGTAGTATCACATTTTCATTTCATTTCATTACAGTACAACGGTTTGATTTGTTTGATCGTAGCTAGCTACATAGCTAGCTACATAGCCGTCTTTGTTTCAAAGATAATTGTGTAGTCTAGAGCGATTTTCTAGGTTAGCTAGCCAGCTATTGTCGTTCTTTTAACGCAACGTAACGTAAACAACACTGCTAGCTAGCCAGCTGGCCCCGAATAGTAGCACTGTAGAAACTATTACACTCAACGGAACGACTTGATTAGTGTAGTGTCAACAACGCAGCTACTGCCAGCTAGCCTACTTCAGCAGTACTGTATCATTTTAATCATTTTAGTCAATAAGATTCTTGCTACGTAAGCTTAACTTTCTGAACATTCGAGACGTGTAGTCCACTTGTCATTCCAATCTCCTTGCATTAGCGTAGCCTCTTCTGTAGCCTGTCAACTATGTGTCTGTCTATCCCTGTTCTCTCCTCTCTGCACAGACCATACAAACGCTCCACACCGCGTGGCCGCGGCCACCCTAATCTGGTGGTCCCAGCGCGTACGACCCACGTGGAGTTCCAGGTCTCCGGTAGCCTCTGGAACTGCCGATCTGCGGCCAACAAGGCAGAGTTCATCTCAGCCTATGCCTCCCTCCAGTCCCTCGACTTCTTGGCACTGACGGAAACATGGATCACCACAGATAACACTGCTACTCCTACTGCTCTCTCCTCGTCCGCCCACGTGTTCTCGCACACCCCGAGAGCTTCTGGTCAGCGGGGTGGTGGCACCGGGATCCTCATCTCTCCCAAGTGGTCTTTCTCTCTTTCTCCCCTTACCCATCTGTCTATCGCCTCCTTTGAATTCCATGCTGTCACAGTTACCAGCCCTTTCAAGCTTAACATCCTTATCATTTATCGCCCTCCAGGTTCCCTTGGAGAGTTCATCAATGAGCTTGATGCCTTGATAAGCTCCTTTCCTGAGGACGGCTCACCTCTCACAGTTCTGGGCGACTTTAACCTCCCCACGTCTACCTTTGACTCATTCCTCTCTGCCTCCTTCTTTCCACTCCTCTCCTCTTTTGACCTCACCCTCTCACCTTCCCCCTACTCACAAGGCAGGCAATACGCTTGACCTCATCTTTACTAGATGCTGTTCTTCCACTAACCTCATTGCAACTCCCCTCCAAGTCTCCGACCACTACCTTGTATCCTTTTCCCTCTCGCTCTCATCCAACACTTCCCACGCTGCCCCTACTCGGATGGTATCGCGCCGTCCCAACCTTCGCTCTCTCTCCCCCGCTACTCTCTCCTCTTCCATCCTATCATCTCTTCCCTCTGCTCAAACCTTCTCCAACCTATCTCCTGATTCTGCCTCCTCAACCCTCCTCTCCTCCCTTTCTGCATCCTTTGACTCTCTATGTCCCCTGTCCTCCAGGCCGGCTCGGTCCTCCCCTCCCGCTCCGTGGCTCGACGACTCATTGCGAGCTCACAGAACAGGGCTCCGGGCAGCCGAGCGGAAATGGAGGAAAACTCGCCTCCCTGCGGACCTGGCATCCTTTCACTCCCTCCTCTCTACATTTTCCTCCTCTGTCTCTGCTGCTAAAGCCACTTTCTACCATTCTAAATTCCAAGCATCTGCCTCTAACCCTAGGAAGCTCTTTGCCACCTTCTCCTCCCTCCTGAATCCCCCCCCCCCTCCTCCCTCTCTGCAGATGACTTCGTCAACCATTTTGAAAAGAAGGTTGACGACATCCGATCCTCGTTTGCTAAGTCAAACGACACCGCTCGTTCTGCTCACACTGCCCTACCCTATGCTCTGACCTCTTTCTCCCCTCTCTCTCCAGATGAAATCTCGCGTCTTGTGACGGCCGGCCGCCCAACAACCTGCCCGCTTGACCCTATCCCCTCTCTTCTCCAGACCATTTCCGGAGACCTTCTCCCTTACCTCACCTCGCTCATCAACTCATCCCTGACCGCTGGCTACGTCCCTCCCGTCTTCAAGAGAGCGAGAGTTGCACCCCTTCTGAAAAAACCTACACTCGATCCCTCCGATGTCAACAACTACAGACCAGTATCCCTTCTCTCTTTTCTCTCCAAAACTCTTGAGCGTGCCGTCCTTGGCCAGCTCTACCGCTATCTCTCTCAGAATGACCTTCTTGATCCAAATCAGTCAGGTTTCAAGACTAGTCATTCAACTGAGACTGCTCTTCTCTGTATCACGGAGGCGCTCCCACTGCTAAAGCTAACTCTCTCCTCTGCTCTCATCCTTCTAGACCTATCGGCTGCCTTCGATACTGTGAACCATCAGATCCTCCTCTCCACCCTCTCCGAGTTGGGCATCTCCCGCTGGCCCACGCTTGGATTGCGTCCTACCTGACAGGTCGCTCCTACCAGGTGGCGTGGCGAGAATCTGTCTCCTCACCACGCGCTCTCACCACTGGTGTCCCCAGGGCTCTGTTCTAGGCCCTCTCTTATTCTCGCTATACACCAAGTCACTTGGCTCTGTCATAACCTCACATGGTCTCTCCTATCATTGCTATGCAGACTAACCACACACAATTAATCTTCTCCTTTCCCCCTTCTGATGACCAGGTGGCGAATCGCATCTCTGCATGTCTGGCAGACATATCAGTGTGGATGACGGATCACCACCTCAAGCTGAACCTCAGCAAGACGGAGCTCCTCTTCCTCCCGGGAAGGACTGCCCGTTCCATGATCTCGCCATCACGGTTGACAACTCCATTGTGTCCTCCTCCCAGAGCGCTAAGAACCTTGGCGTGATCCTGGACAACACCCTGTCGTTCTCAACTAACATCAAGGCGGTGTCCCGTTCCTGTAGGTTCATGCTCTACAACATCCGCAGACCACGACCCTGCCTCACACAGGAACCGGCGCAGGTCCTAATCCAGGCACTTGTCATCTCCCGTCTTGATTACTGCAACTCGCTGTTGGCTGGGCTCCCTGCCTGTGCCATTAAACCCCTACAACTCATCCAGAACGCCGCAGCCCGTCTGGTGTTCAACCTTCCCAAGTTCTCTCACGACCTCTAACCCCGCTCCTCCGCTCTCTCCACTGGCTTCCAGTTGAAGCTCGCATCCGCTACAAGACCATGGTGCTTGCCTACGGAGCTGTGAGGGGAACGGCACCTCAGTACCTCCAGGCTCTGATCAGGCCCTACACCCAAACAAGGGCACTGCGTTCATCCACCTCTGGCCTGCTCGCCTCCCTACCACTGAGGAAGTACAGTTCCCGCTCAGCCCAGTCAAAACTGTTCGCTGCTCTGGCCCCCAATGGTGGAACAAACTCCCTCACGATGCCAGGACAGCGGAGTCAATCACCACCTTCCGGAGACACCTGAAACCCCACCTCTTCAAGGAATACCTAGGATAGGGTAAGTAATCCTTCTCACCTCCCCTAAAAGATTTAGATGCACTATTGTAAAGTGGCTGTTCCACTGGATGTCATAAGGTGAATGCACCAATTTGTAAGTCGCTCTGGATAAGAGCGTCTGCTAAATGACTTAAATGTAAAATGTAAATAACCTCACATGGTCTCTCCTATCATTGCTATGCAGACGACACACAATTAATCTTCTCCTTTCCCCCTTCTGATGACCAGGTGGCGAATCGCATCTCTGCATGTCTGGCAGACATATCAGTGTGGATGACGGATCACCACCTCAAGCTGAACCTCGGCAAGACGGAGCTGCTCTTCCTCCCGGGAAGGACTGCCCGTTCCATGATCTCGCCATCACGGTTGACAACTCCATTGTGTCCTCCTCCCAGAGCGCTAAGAACCTTGGCGTGATCCTGGACAACACCCTGTCGTTCTCAACTAACATCAAGGCGGTGGCCCGTTCCTAAGGTTCATGCTCTACAACATCCGCAGACGACCCTGCCTCACACAAAAGCGGCGCAGGTCCTAATCCAGGCACTTGTCATCTCCCGTCTGGATCACTGCAACTCGCTGTTGGCTGGGCTCCCTGCCTGTGCCATTAAACCCCCTACAACTCATCCAGAACGCCGCAGCCCTCTGGTGTTCAACCTTCCTAAGTTCTCTCACGTCACCCCGCTCCTCCGCTCTCTCCACTGGCTTCCAGTTGAAGCTCGCATCCGCTACAAGACCATGGTGCTTGCCAAACGGAGCTGTGAGGGGAACGGCACCTCAGTACCTCCAGGCTCTGATCAGGCCCTACACCCAAACAAGGGCACTGCGTTCATCCACCTCTGGCCTGCTCTAATCTCCCTACCACTGAGGAAGTACAGTTCCTGACCAGCCCAGTCAAAACTGTTCGCTGACCTCTGGCCCCCAATGGTGGAACAAACTCCCTCACGACGCCAGGACAGCGGAGTCAATCACCACCTTCCGGAGACACCTGAAACCCCACCTCTTTAAGGAATACCTAGGATAGGATAAGTAATCCTTCTCACCCCCCCCCCCCTAAAAGATTTAGATGCACTATTGTAAAGTGGCTGTTCCACTGGATGTCATAAGGTGAATGCACCAATTTGTAAGTCGCTCTGGATAAGAGCGTCTGCTAAATGACTTAAATGTATGTAAATGTAATGTAACCCAACCTGACCAAATGTAACCCAACCAAACCACACCTAATGTAACCCAACCTGACCAAATGTAACCCAACCAAACCACACCTAATGTAACCCAACCACACCTAATGTAACCCAACCTGACCTAATGTAACCCAACCAAACCACACCTAGTGTAATCCAACCTGACCAAATGTAACCCAACCAAACCACACCTAATGTAACCCAACCTGACCTAATGTAACCCAACCTGACCTAATGTAACCCAACCTGACCCAACCTAACCCAACCAAACCCGACCTAATCTAACCCAACCTGACCTAATCTAACCCAACCTGACCTAATCTAACCCAAACTGACCTAATCTAACCCAACCTGACCTAATCTAACCCAACCTGACCTAATCTAACCCAACCTGACATAATCTAACCCAACCTGACCTAATCTAACCCAACCTGACCTAATCTAACCCAACCTGTCCTAATCTAACCCAACCTGACCCAATTTAACCCAACCAAACCTGACCTAATCTAACCCCATCCTGACCTAACCCAACCCAACCAAACCCAACAAAACCTGAGCTAATCTAATCCAACCCAACCCAACCTAACCCAACCCAACCCAACCTGACCCAACCTAACCCAACAAAACCTGAGCTAATCTGACCCAACCTAACCCAACCAAATCTGAGCTAATCTAACCTAACCTGACCCAATCTAACCCAACCAAACCTGACCTAATCTAACCCAACCTGACCCAACCTAACCCAACCAAACTTAATCTAACCCAACCTGACAATCTAACCCAACCTGACCCAACCTAACCCAACAAAACCAGACCTAATCTAACCCAACCCAACCTGATCTAATCTAACCCAACCCAACCTGACCTAATCTAACCAAACCTGACAATCTAACCCAACCTGACCTAACCTGACCAACCTAACCCAACAAAACCAGACATGATCTAACCCAACCTAACCTAATCTAACCCAACCAAAACTGACCAAATCTAACCCAACCCAACATGACCTAATCTAACCCAACCCAACCTGACCTAATCTAACCAAACCGAACTGACCTAGCCAACCAAACCTGACCTAGCCGACCTGACCTAGCCAACCTAACCTAACCTGACCTAACCCAACCTAATCTAACCCAACCCAATCTAACCCAACCTAACCCAACTCAACCCAACCTAACCCAAACTAACCCAACCCAATCTAACCCAACCTAACCCAACCCAACCCAACCCAACCCAACCTAATCTAACCCAACCTAATCTAACCCAACCCAATCTAACCCAACCTAACCCAACCCAACCCAATCTAACCCAACCTAACCCAACCCAACCCAATCTAACCCAACCTAACCCAACCCAACCCAACCCAACCTAACCCAACCTAACCCAACCTAACCTAACCTAACCCAACCTGACCCAACCCAACCTGACCCAACCTGACCCAACCTGACCCAACCTAACCTAATCTAACCCAACCTGACCCAACCTAACCTAATCTAACCCAACCTGACCCAACCCAACCTGACCCAACCTAACCTAATCTAACCCAACCTGACCCAACCTAACCTAATCTAACCCAACCTGACCTAACCCAACCTGACCCAACCCAACCTGACCTTGAGCTAAATGTAATGGAGGTGAAAAGGCCTGTTCTCTCATTCACCATCGTGTGTGTGTGTGTCTGTGTGTCTGTGTGTCTGTGTGTCTGTGTGTCTGTGTGTGTGTGTGTGTGTGTCTGTGTGTGTGTGTAAAGGAACAGGGCCAATAGAAGCAGCTGCGGTCTGTGATGCAATGTTTACATGTTTACAATGTGTACATGTGTAGATTGATTTGAAAGAGAAGATGGAAGATTCCAGGAATGGAATCTTCTCTGATATAGAGGGTTTCTGGAAAATCGACTATTAGAATGTATCATATTAGCATTACAATGCTAAGGAAGGATATGTTGATGTTGTACAATCATGACCTGACCTAATCTAACCCAACCCAACCTGACCTAATCTAACCCAACCTGACCTAATCTAACCCAACCCAACCTGACCAAACACAATCCAACCTGACCTAATCTAATCCAACCCAACCTGACCTAATCTAACCCAACCCAACCTGACCTAATCCAACCTAACCTGACCCAATCTAACCCAACCCAACCTAACCCAATCTAACCTGACCCAATCTAACCCAACCCAAACCAACCTAACCTGACCCAATCTGACCTAACCTGACTGAATCTAACATAACCTAACCCAATCTAACCTAACCTGACCTAACCCAACGCAATCTAAATCAACCCAACCCAACTCAACCCAACTCAACTCAACCCAACCTAACCCAAACTAACCCAACCCAACCCAACCCAACCTAACCCAACCTAACCCAACCCAATCTAACCCAACCTAACCCAACCCAACCTAACCCAACCAACCTAACCCAACCCAACCTAACCAACCTAACCTAACCCAACCCAACCTAACCCAACCTAACCCAACCCAACCCAACCTGACCCAACCTAACCCAACCTAACCTGACCCAACCCAACCCAACCTAAACCCAACCTAACCAACCTAACCTAATCCAACCCAATCTAACCCAACCTAATCTAACCCAACCTGACCCAACCTAACCCAACCTAACCTGACCCAACCTGACCCAATCTAACCTGACCCAACCTGACCCAACCTAACCTAATCTAACCCAACCTGACCCAACCTAACCTAATCTAACCCAACCTAATCTAACCCAACCTGACCCAACCTAACCTAATCTAACCCAACCTGACCCAACCCAACCTAACCTAATCTAACCCAACCTGACCCAACCTAACCTAACCTTGAGCTAAATGTAATGGAGGTGAAAAGGCCTGTTCTCTCATTCACCATCGTGTGTGTGTGTGTCTGTGTGTCTGTGTGTGTGTGTGTGTGTGTGTCTGTGTGTGTGTGTGTGTGTGTGTGTGTGTGTGTGTGTGTGTGTGTGTGTAAAGGAACAGGGCCAATAGAAGCAGCTGCGGTCTGTGATGCAATGTTTACATGTTTACAATGTGTACATGTGTAGATTGATTTGAAAGAGAAGATGGAAGATTCCAGGAATGGAATCTTCTCTGATATAGAGGGTTTCTGGAAAATCGACTATTAGAATGTATCATATTAGCATTACAATGCTAAGGAAGGATATGTTGATGTTGTACAATCATCTCTAAGGGTGAGTCCCAAATCACACCCTTATTCCTATATAGAGCCCCATGGGCTGCTGGTCTAAAGTAGTGCACTATAAAGGGAACTAGTTGCCATTTGGAACATAGCCTAAGTAGCTGTTGTGTCAGTGGGAAGTACTAAGGCTGTTCTGGTAATGATGGCTGTAAGCCATTTTGTATTCATGTTCAATCAGGTGACTCCTGCCAGTATTGAGTTCAATTCAAGGGAAGGAAGCCTGGCATGGGGTTGTGTAATTGCGTTCACGCTGTGGAGCCAATCAGAATGAGTCAGTTGTACTGGCTAAATAGCTGCGTAATGAACAAAGCTGAGAAAAAAAAGTGTCGTGTTCAAAACCCATTTTTGTATTTTTTATTTCAAGAGACAAAGCTGATCCTGAGATATAGCTGAAGAGTTCTCTCTCTATCTTCTCTCCTACTACTGTATGTTCATAATGCTGCGATATGTCCAGACATCATCTTCTTTTGTCCTGGATTACCTTTATACACCTGTGACAACAACATGACCGCAGCACAAGTGCAACCCCCTAATAGTCCAATTCAGCACCACAGACAGCGTCAGCTGACACGACTTTCCAAACCCCTCGCTTACATACCATACTTTCGTTGCTGTCTCTTCAGCACCACGGACAGCGTCAACTGACACGACAACAGAATTGCAACATATTTGTTCAGCACCAAACTGGACGGCCATGCATTCAACACCATTGACAGGAGGCAAGTGACACAGCTGTCATTTCAGCACCGTGGACAGCACCAAACTGCTCGGCCATGCATCCAGCTGTAAGTGACACAGCTGTCATTTCAGCACCATGGACAGCACCAAACTGCTCGGCCATGCATCCAGCTGTAAGTGACACAGCTGTCATTTCAGCACCGTGGACAGCACCAAACTGCTCGGCCATGCATCCAGCTGTAAGTGACACAGCTGTCATTTCAGCACCGTGGACAGCACCAAACTGCTCGGCCATGCATCCAGCTGTAAGTGACACAGCTGTCATTTCAGCACCATGGACAGCACCAAGTGTTATTTAAGGCCACCCATTCAGCGCTACCTGTCTGCCGCCTTACAGCTGGCATTACACTAGACAGCTCCTAACCAGCGTTGGCGATTATGACAGGAGTGGGCACAAACACTTGACTTGAACCATGCATTTAAGACACTGATATTAAAAAGTGGGTATATTTTTCTGGGTGATTTAAATCATTTGCTGGCAACAGATGACATTCATATTCTGACTATCTCTGAAACTCATTGAGATAATACTTTTGATTATACAGTAGTAGCAAATACAAGGTTTACAGCAAAGACAGAAATGCCAAAGGTGGAGGTGTTGCTGTTTATATTTAGAACCACATCACTGTAAAGCTTATAGACGATCTCATGTTAAAATACTGATGAAGTAATATGGCTACAGGTTCATCTTCCTCACCTAAAGCCCATTCTGGTGGGAAGCTGCTATAGACCACCAAGTGCTAACAGTCAGTATCTGGATAACATGTGTGAAATGCTTGATAATGTATGTTATATCAACAGAGGTATATTTTCTGGGTGATTTAAATATTGACTGGCTTTCAGGAAAAAGCTTCAAACTGTAACCAGTGCCTGCAGCCTGGTTCAGGTTATCAGTCAACCTACCAGGGAAGTTACAAACAGCACAAGAATGAAATCCTCAACATGTATCGATCCCATCTTTACTAATACCACAGACATTTGCTTTAAACCAGAATCCAAATTGATAGGATGTAGTGATCACAATATAGTAGCCATATCTAGTTAAACCAAAGTTCCAAAGGCTGGGCCTATTATAGTGAATAAGGTCATACAATACGTTCTGTAGTGATTCCTATGTTGATGATGTGTAGACTGTGTTGGTCTGTGGTGTGTAATGAGGAGCAACCAGACGCTGCTGGTCTGTGGTGTGTAATGAGGAGCAACCAGACGCTGCTGGTCTGTGGTGTGTAATGAGGAGCAACCAGACGCTGCTGGTCTGTGGTGTGTAATGAGGAGCAACCAGACGCTGCTGGTCTGTGGTGTGTAATGAGGAGCAACCAGACGCTGCTGGTCTGTGGTGTGTAATGAGGAGCAACCAGACGCTGCTGGTCTGTGGTGTGTAATGAGGAGCAACCAGACGCTGCTGGTCTGTGGTGTGTAATGAGGAGCAACCAGACGCTGCTCGTCTGTGGTGTGTAATGAGGAGCAACCAGACGCTGCTGGTCTGTGGTGTGTAATGAGGAGCAACCAGACGCTGTTGGTCTGTGGTGTGTAATGAGGAGCAACCAGACGCAACCAGACGCTGCTACTCAGCAACCAGACGCTGCTGGTCTGTGGTGTGTAATGAGGAGCAACCAGACGCTGCTGGTCTGTGGTGTTTAATGAGGAGCAACCAGACGCTGCTGGTCTGTGGTGTGTAATGAGGAGCAACCAGACGCTGTTGGTCTGTGGTGTGTAATGAGGAGCAACCAGACGCTGTTGGTCTGTGGTGTGTAATGAGGAGCAACCAGACGCTGCACTTGACACATTTATGAAATGGTTTATCCCAGTTATTAATAAGCAATGCAACCATTAAGAAAATGACTGTTAAAAACAGTTAAATCCCTGTGGATTGATGAGAAATGGAAAAATGGTATGGTTGAGAGGGATGAGGCAAAAGGAATGGAAAACAGGTCTGACGGCACAACCGATTGGCAAACGTACTGCAAACTGAGAAATCATGTGATTAATCTGAATAAAAAGAAGAAGAAACCACACTATGAAACAAAGATCAATGACATAAAGAATGATAGTAAAAAGCTTTGGAGCACCTTAAATGAAATTTTGGGCAAAAAGGGCGAACCTCGATAATTCATTTGAATCAGACGGCTCATTCATCACAAAACCCTCTGATATTGCCAACTACTTTACAGATTTCGGCGGACTTAGGCATGACGGCAACAAACACTGATACTATTTTTTTATTGGATGTCTTTATTTAACTAGACAAGTACATCTGATTTACAATGACGGCCTCCCCCAACACAGACTACTCTGCCGACCCCAACACAGACTACTCTGCCGACCCCAACACAGACTACTCTGCCTACCCCAACACAGACTACTCTGCCTCCCCCAACACAGACTACTCTGCCTCCCCAACACAGACTACTCTGCCTCCCCCAACACAGACTACTCTGCCTCCCCCAACACAGACTACTCTGCCTACCCCAACACAGACTACTCTGCCTCCCCCAACACAGACTACTCTGCCTACCCCAACACAGACTACTCTGCCTAGTCCCAACACAGACTACTCTGCCGACCCCAACACAGACTACTCTGCCTACCCCAACACAGACTACTCTGCCTACCCCAACACAGACTACTCTGCCTACCCCAACACAGACTACTCTGCCTACCCCAACACAGACTACTCTGCCTAGTCCCAACACAGACTACTCTGCCTACCCCAACACAGACTACTCTGCCTACCCCAACACAGACTACTCTGCCTAGTCCCAACACAGACTACTCTGCCGACCCCAACACAGACTACTCTGCCTACCCCAACACAGACTACTCTGCCTCCACCAACACAGACTACTCTGCCTAGTCCCAACACAGACTACTCTGCCTAGTCCCAACACAGACTACTCTGCCTAGTCCCAACACAGACTACTCTGCCTAGTCCCAACACAGACTACTCTGCCTACCAACACAGACTACTCTGCCTCCACCAACACAGACTACTCTGCCTACCCCAACACAGACTACTCTGCCTAGTCCCAACACAGACTACTCTGCCTAGTCCCAACACAGACTACTCTGCCTAGTCCCAACACAGACTACTCTGCCTAGTCCCAACACAGACTACTCTGCCTACCAACACAGACTACTCTGCCTCCCCCAACACAGACTACTCTGCCTAGTCCCAACACAGACTACTCTGCCTAGTCCCAACACAGACTACTCTGCCTAGTCCCAACACAGACTACTCTGCCTAGTCCCAACACAGACTACTCTGCCTAGTCCCAACACAGACTACTCTGCCTACCCCAACACAGACTACTCTGCCTACCCCAACACAGACTACTCTGCCTAGTCCCAACACAGACTACTCTGCCTACCCCAACACAGACTACTCTGCCTCCCCCAACACAGACTACTCTGCCTAGTCCCAACACAGACTACTCTGCCTAGTCCCAACACAGACTACTCTGCCTACCCCAACACAGACTACTCTGCCTCCCCCAACACAGACTACTCTGCCTAGTCCCAACACAGACTACTCTGCCTACCCCAACACAGACTACTCTGCCTACCCCAACACAGACTACTCTGCCTAGTCCCAACACAGACTACTCTGCCTAGTCCCAACACAGACTACTCTGCCTAGTCCCAACACAGACTACTCTGCCTAGTCCCAACACAGACTACTCTGCCTACCAACACAGACTACTCTGCCTCCCCCAACACAGACTACTCTGCCTAGTCCCAACACAGACTACTCTGCCTAGTCCCAACACAGACTACTCTGCCTAGTCCCAACACAGACTACTCTGCCTAGTCCCAACACAGACTACTCTGCCTACCCCAACACAGACTACTCTGCCGACCCCAACACAGACTACTCTGCCTACCCCAACACAGACTACTCTGCCTCCCCCAACACAGACTACTCTGCCTAGTCCCAACACAGACTAGTCTGCCTACCCCAACACAGACTACTCTGCCTAGTCCCAACACAGACTACTCCCCCTAGTCCCAACACAGACTACTCTGCCGACCCCAACACAGACTACTCTGCCTAGTCCCAACACAGACTACTCTGCCTAGCCCCAACACAGACTACTCTGCCTACCCCAACACAGACTACTCTGCCTACCCCAACACAGACTACTCTGCCTACCCCAACACAGACTACTCTGCCTACCCCAACACAGACTACTCTGCCTACCCCAACACAGACTACTCTGCCGACCCCAACACAGACTACTCTGCCGACCCCAACACAGACTACTCTGCCGACCCCAACACAGACTACTCTGCCTACCCCAACACAGACTACTCTGCCTAGTCCCAACACAGACTACTCTGCCTAGTCCCAACACAGACTACTCTGCCTAGTCCCAACACAGACTACTCTGCCTAGTCCCAACACAGACTACTCTGCCTAGTCCCAACACAGACTACTCTGCCTACCCCAACACAGACTACTCTGCCTAGTCCCAACACAGACTACTCTGCCGACCCCAACACAGACTACTCTGCCTACCCCAACACAGACTACTCTGCCTAGCCCCAACACAGACTACTCTGCCTAGTCCCAACACAGACTACTCTGCCTACCCCAACACAGACTACTCTGCCTACCCCAACACAGACTACTCTGCCTAGTCCCAACACAGACTACTCTGCCTAGTCCCAACACAGACTACTCTGCCTAGTCCCAACACAGACTACTCTGCCTAGTCCCAACACAGACTACTCTGCCTACCAACACAGACTACTCTGCCTCCACCAACACAGACTACTCTGCCTAGTCCCAACACAGACTACTCTGCCTAGTCCCAACACAGACTACTCTGCCTAGTCCCAACACAGACTACTCTGCCTAGTCCCAACACAGACTACTCTGCCTACCCCAACACAGACTACTCTGCCGACCCCAACACAGACTACTCTGCCTACCCCAACACAGACTACTCTGCCTCCCCAACACAGACTACTCTGCCTAGTCCCAACACAGACTAGTCTGCCTACCCCAACACAGACTACTCTGCCTAGTCCCAACACAGACTACTCTGCCTAGTCCCAACACAGACTACTCTGCCGACCCCAACACAGACTACTCTGCCTAGTCCCAACACAGACTACTCTGCCTAGTCCCAACACAGACTACTCTGCCTACCCCAACACAGACTACTCTGCCTACCCCAACACAGACTACTCTGCCTACCCCAACACAGACTACTCTGCCTACCCCAACACAGACTACTCTGCCTACCCCAACACAGACTACTCTGCCGACCCCAACACAGACTACTCTGCCGACCCCAACACAGACTACTCTGCCGACCCCAACACAGACTACTCTGCCTACCCCAACACAGACTACTCTGCCTCCCCCAACACAGACTACTCTGCCTCCCCCAACACAGACTACTCTGCCTCCCCCAACACAGACTACTCTGCCTCCCCCAACACAGACTACTCTGCCTCCCCCAACACAGACTACTCTGCCTCCCCCAACACAGACTACTCTGCCTCCCCCAACACAGACTACTCTGCCTCCCCCAACACAGACTACTCTGCCTCCCCCAACACAGACTACTCTGCCTACCCCAACACAGACTACTCTGCCTAGTCCCAACACAGACTACTCTGCCTAGTCCCAACACAGACTACTCTGCCTCCCCCAACACAGACTACTCTGCCTCCCCCAACACAGACTACTCTGCCTGCCTACCCCAACACAGACTACTCTGCCTCCCCCAACACAGACTACTCTGCCTACCCCCAACACAGACTACTCTGCCTCCCCCAACACAGACTACTCTGCCTCCCCCAACACAGACTACTCTGCCTCCCCCAACACAGACTACTCTGCCTACCCCAACACAGACTACTCTGCCTCCCCCAACACAGACTACTCTGCCTCCCCCAACACAGACTACTCTGCCTACCCCAACACAGACTACTCTGCCTCCCCCAACACAGACTACTCTGCCTCCCCCAACACAGACTACTCTGCCTCCCCCAACACAGACTACTCTGCCTCCCTCAACACAGACTACTCTGCCTACCCCAACACTCTGGGCCAATTGAGCGCCGCCCTAGTGATCAGACTACCGATCATGGCTGGTTGCGATACAGCCCGGGATCGAACCCAGGTCTGCAGTCGCGCCTCTAGCTCTGTGATATCAGTGTCTTAGACCACTGTGCCACTCAGGATCCCTAAAATAAACTGATTATTGACACCACACATCTAAGTATATCTGACCAAATGACGAAAGACAAGTGTTGTAATTTTGAATTCCGTAAAGTGAGTGTGGAAGAGGTGAAAAAAATGATTGTCTATCAACAATGACAAGCCAACGAGGTTTGACAACTTGGATGGAAAATTACTGAGGATTATATATTGCCACTCCTATTCGCCACATCTTCAATTTAAGCCTACACGAAAGTTTATGCCCTCAGGCCTGGAGGGAAGCTAAAGTCATTCCGCTACCTAAGAATAGTAAAGTCTCCATTGCTGGCTCAAATAGCCCGACCGATCAACCTGTTACCAAACCTTTGTAATATTTTTGGGGAAAAACAGTTTGACCAAATACAATGCTATTTTACAGTACACGAACTGACAACAGACTTTCAGCACACCTGGGCAGCAGCTAATGGGGATCCCTAATAAAACTCAAATACAAAATATGGCAATATATGTATTAACTTTTGATCACTTAACCTGGCCAGGTAAAAAGTAATAGATCATATTCCGTTCATTTGTAGTCCTACAGTTAACCTAAAAGGCTATACCTTTATTTTATTTAACTAGGCAAGTCAGTTAAGAACAAATTCTTATTTTCAATGACGGCCTAGGAACAGTGGGTTAACTGCCTGTTCAGGGGCAAAACGACAGATTTGTACCTTGTCACAGCTCGGGGGTTTGAACTTGCAACATTCTGCAGGGGGGAAGGTTTAGGCCTACTTCCAAGACATTACTCAAAACAAGCTGCCTAGGTCCTAGTGGCAGTCATCACTTACCCGAGGCCCCCTGCATCCAGCCACAGATCTTATAGACGGTGGTGGTGGAGAACAGGAAGAAGAGAGTGAAGGAAGCGATGCAAGCCATCACCAACATCATCGACATTCCTACGAAGAACGACGCGGCCTTGAACGCGGTGGAAGGGATCTGAGCGAACTCTGTGAAGGTCCCAGTGCAGTCGAGCTCTCTCTGGATTCCGTCGCCGGTGCAGAAGTGGAAGAGGCCGAAGTAGCCGGCCTGAGGGGTGTCCACGCCGTCTCCGATCCAATAGGGCTGGCTGAAGATCACCACGTTCAAGATGGCGAACAGGATGGTGAAGATGGCCCACAGGAGTCCGATGGCACGGGAGTTGCGGACGTAGTTATGCTGGTATAGTTTAATGTCATCCGACGACATAGATGGGAGCATCGACGCGGCCGATCCGGGTATCATTGTAGCACAGTTTGTGTTGTATCCCAGTCCGGGTATTATGAAGTAGCCTAGATATGCTTATTTAAATTAGGTAGACAAGCAACGGGGAGGGGGAGGGGGGGGGGCTAATTAACTGACTAATTAATTCGTTGAGAAATGCAGGAGTCCGTAGTTATTTCTGCTGTAAAAAGCACCCAACAGTCGGCCTAGCCGAGATTGAATGAATCACATCAAAGGCAACATCTGGCCAGCATATTCAACTCATGACGTCGCATCCCGATGCTGGTGCATAAACTGGATAGTCAAAACGTTTATCTGCAAGCTCGCTCCTATATTTAGCCGAACTGATAACTCTGAGAACTTGGCGACTCCTGAACTAGTGTATGTGAGAAATAATTCCCTCCCACTTCTCTCGTAGGCTACGAATGCCCGTCTGTCAGACACATCACTCTCTGGGCACGTGTCACTTGCGTATGTCCCCGGAACACCTCCTTGAAAAACACAGCAAATATCAGATTGTCATTCGGATATTACACATGACATTTAGCTTACAGAACAGCAGTGAATGCAATAGGCTATGCCTCCAATTTCCTAAGCAATGTAGACGACAGCGACAGAATCAAACCGGAGCAAACGAAACACAATGTCTATGATGCAATTCCCTCCGGTAAACCCAAATCACAATCCTGCGAGATAATTCACAGCATCTAGCCCGGGATAAATGACACACAGCCCTGTCCCGGTACTTTGCTACGGAGAATATTTTCACGAGCTACGGCAGCATCGGCAGCCTCTGTCAGTGATGCTGAAAGAAAGAAGAGGAGAGGAGGAGAGACACGATTCAATAACCGCACCAGATGAAGCGGACAGTGGTGTGCGTGTCAACGCTGACGATGTTCAGTTCTCTCAACCTATAACAACATTGCATCTGTCTGCCCCATGAGGTGTTTAAATATAGCCTGTTACATTCTATCCAAGCAATATATTTCAAAGAGATGTGTAGCCCTACATTCGTGACTAGTCGTCCAAACACTGCTGCATCAATCCCACAACCTCGCGTTCTGGCTTTGTTACGGACAGATCCGGACGACAAGACAAGCCCACATCCTCGCAATCACATGATCTGCGCTTGACAGCTTGCGCGTCGAAATGGAGGCTGTACAATAATCGCAAAACACATTTCAAATGCTCACGCGGCTCGGTCAAGGCGAAAATGTCCTCTCAGAATCAGTGGTCCGGTTAGTGCACGCGGCGCGCCTCTCCCGGTCACTCGGTCTCTATGACTGAGTTAAAGATGGTAGACTACCTGTCGTGCAGGACTGAACGCCTCACAGGAGGATGTCAGATTAGATGAGGAAGGACATTCAAGTATGCTGGTGCACGAGGAAACAGGCACCTTACCACATACCAATTTACTAGAATGAAACAGACATCATTGGCCATTATTACCGGAGCGACTTATTCACCTGTGTGGCCATATTGTGTTTGGATGACTGCAACTTTAATCTTCAAAAATAAAGTACCTTCACATGTAACAAACATACCTACATTTCATCATGTATGAATACAACAGAGACAATACTATATCGTTTGTGCAGTAGCCCACACAAACCCATATTGGTTTTGCACATAGTGATGTGGTAAACATACAGATTTGGGTCAGTGATTGTCACTGTAAAATCTTTCATCCACAAGCTTTTAGGGAGGGGGAGGGGGGAGGGGGGGGGGGGCATCCACGGGGGGGGGCATCCACAACACAGGAAGAGGATCATTTGAATCTGGATTAAACAGGGTTCTGACAAACTAGCCCCTGTTACATCATCATCATTATGACTCATCACCCAGGGTTTAGCCAGATCACTAATGTGTCCCAAATGGTACATTGTTACCTGTTTGACCTGGGGCCGGTAAGGATCTGATCAAACGTAGTGCACTATATATAGAGGATAGGGTGCCATGGAACCAGAGTAGCTAATATAGAACTGCTGCTCTGGTATTATTACACGTTTATACACAATATTTGATGGATTTGGGTGTTTCATGCTGTCTTTTAAGGCACAGGATTGGCGCTCTTCGTGGTGCTGAATTAAGAGCCATGTACAGTGTATTTGGCAGTGGTTTAAAGTACTTAAGTAAAAAATACTTTAAAGTACTACTTAAGTCGTTTTTTGGGGTGTCTGTACTTTACTATTTATATTTTTGACAACTTTTACTTTTACTTCACTACATTTCTAAAGAAAATATTGTACGTTTTACTCCATACATTTTCCCCTGACAACCCAAAGTACTCGTTACATTTTGAACGCTTTAGCAGGACAGGAAAATTGTGAAATTGACGCACTTATCAAGAGCACACGTGGCCATCCCCACTGCCTATGGTCTCACCAAACACAAATGCATCTTTTGTAAATAATGTGTGAGTGTTGGAGTGTGCCCCTGGCTATCCGTACATTTTTTTTTAACAAGAAAATGGCGTTGTCTGCTTTGCTTAATATAAGGAATTTGAAATTATTTATACTTTTACCTCTACTTTTGATACTTAAGTATATTTAAAACCAAATACTTCTAGACTTTTTCTCAAGTAGTATTTTACTGGGTAACTTTCACTTGAGTAACTTCATATTAATGGGTCTTTACCTTTACTACAGTTTGACTGTTGGGTACTTTTCCCACCACTGGCATTCGGAAAGTATTCAGACCCCTTGACATTTTCCACACATTGTATATAGACTGCCCATTTTTTCTACTGTGTTATTGACTTGTTAATTGTTTACTCCATGTGTAACTCTGTGTTGTCTGTTCACACTGCTATGCTTTATCTTGGCCAGGTCGCAGTTGCAAATGAGAACTTGTTCTCAACTAGCCTACCTGGTTAAATAAAGGTGAAATAAAATAAAAACATTTTGTTACGTTACAGTCTTATTCTAAAATAAATATAATTGATTATTTCCCCCCACTCATCGATCTAAACACGATACCCCATAATGATTAAGCAAAAACAGGTGTTTAGAAAAAAAGAAAACTGAAATACCTTGTTTAAATAAGTATTCAGACCCTATGCTATGAGGCTCGAAATTGAGCTCAGGTGCATCCTGTTTCCATTGATTATCCTTGAGAGGTTTCTACAACTTGATTGGAGACCCTGTGGTAAATTAAATTGTTTGGACATGATTTGTAAAGGCACACGCCTGTCTACATAAGGTCTCACAGTTGACAGTGTATGTCAGATCAAAAACCCAAGTCATGAGATTGAAGGAATTGTGACTCAAAATTGAGCTCAGGTTGTACCTGTATCCATTGATCATCCTTGAAAACAGATATATCACATTTACATAAGTATTCAGACCCTGTACCCAGTACTTTTGTTGAAGCACAGAATTCAGAACATGGGCCATTCTTACAGTATTCTCCCTGTACACCAAGTGATTTGATGCCATTCTATCTGTGGCCAATGATCTTGAGCCTTCTTGGATGGGCACTTCTAATGAAACGCTATGGCAGCGCCCAAGGGTCTTGAATTTTTCGAGCTCTTCCCATAGATTTTTTGGTGACGTAGAGTCCCCATGAGTGACAGAACACTGAGTCAATACAGTTATTTGTTCAGCACTTTTTGAAATGTACAGCGACAGAATTCAGAACATGGGCCATTCTTACAGTATTCTCCCTGTACACCAAGTCAGAACCGCAGGATAAATAAAGGGTGCATATAAGCAGACAATGAAAGCTCTTCCAACATTTGATGATTACATTTCTCTAAAACAGGCTATAGGTTACATGTGCTCGCTTGCTATCTAAGATTTTGAAAGTATGATGTTGACATGATCAGTCCAATCAAAGCTACGGTAGATATAACGTGATTTGATGCCATTCTATCTGTGGCCAATGATCGTGAGCCTTCTTGGATGGGCACTTCTAATGAAACTCTATGGCAGCGCCCAAGGGTCTTGAATTTTTCGAGCTCTTCCCGTAGATTTTTTGGTGACGTAGAGTCCCCATGAGTGACAGAACACTGAGCCAATCACGGCGCAACTAGAGAACATTACCAACCCCTACGATACATATTTTCAGCTGGCTACCCAACCACGACAGAAAGCACTGAGCTTTCTAGCTGCCCCACCTGCCCTGAATGACAGGTCACCACTGGTCCTGACTAGTCTCCCAGTCCCTGAAAAACATCCCCACTGCACGATGCTGCTGCCACCACCAAGCTTCACCGTAGGGATGATAGGTAGGTTTCCTCCAGATGTGATGCTTGGCATTCAGGCCAAATAATCTTATTTCACATGGTCTGATAGTCCTTTAGGTGGCCTTTGGCAAACTCCAAGAGTTATTTCATGTGCCTTTTACTGAGGAGTGGCTTCCGTCTTGCCACTCTACCATTAAGGCCTGATTGGTGGAGTGGTGTAGAGATGGTTGTCCTTCTGGAAGGTTCTCCCATATCCACGGAGGAACGCTAGAGCTCCGTCAGAGTGACCATCGCATTCTTGATCACCTCCCTGACCAAGGCCCTTCTCCCCAAATTGATCAGTTTGGCCGGGCGGCCAGCTCAAGGAAGAGTTTTGCTGGTTCCAAACTTCTTCCATTTAATAATGAGGCCACTGTGTTCTTGGGGTCCTTCATTGCCGCATAAATGTTTTGGTTCCCTTCCCCAGATCTGTTCCTCGACACAATCCTGTCTCGGAGCTCTACGGACAATTCCTTTGACCTCATGGTTTGGTTTCTGCTCTGTGGGACCTTATATAGACAGGTGTGTGCCTTGCCAAATCATATCCAATCAATTGAATTGACCGCACGTGGACTCCAATCAAGTTGTGGAAACATCTCAAGGTTGATCAATTGAAACAGGATGCACCTGAACTCAATTTTGAGTCTCATAGCGAAGGGTCTGTTTTTTTTCTAAAAACATGTTTTTGCTTTGTCATTATGGGGTATTGTCTGTAGATGTTTTTTATTTTAATCAATTTTAGAATAAGAATGTAATGTAAAAGAATGTGTACAAAGGGAAGTGGTTTGAATACTTTCCGAATGCACTGTAGGTGTGTCCATGGTGATAAATCAACATCCTCTGCCCAGGTGTTGCTGACACATGCCAGATATTACAATGCCTGGAAAATTTATATATTTTTTAAACTTTTCAGCTAACCACATAACATGTTATGGCAATCTGGTGCCCGACTGCTCAGTCGATGACGTGGCAAGCAACCATTGGTTGATGCATGCAACATCTGAGCAGGGGAAGGTGATCATACTGATGTGTATGCTGTCCACGGTGCTGAACAGCAACCATATTGGTTGAAGTTCTGTGAGTGTGATGGGAGGTCTGGTTGTAGTTCTGTGAGTGTGATGGGAAGTGTGGATGTAGTTCTGTGACTGTGATGGGAAGTCTGGTTGTAGTTCTGTGAGTGTGATGGGAGGTCTGGTTGTAGTTCTGTGACTGTGATGGGAAGTCTGGTTGTAGTTCTGTGAGTGTGATGGGAAGTCTGGTTGTAGTTCTGTGACTGTGATGGGAAGTCTGGTTGTAGTTCTGTGACTGTGATGGGAAGTCTGGTTGTAGTTCTGTGAGTGTGATGGGAGGTCTGGTTGTAGTTCTGTGACTGTGATGGGAGGTCTGGTTGTAGTTCTGTGACTGTGATGGGAAGTCTGGTTGTAGTTCTGTGAGTGTGATGGGAGGTCTGGTTGTAGTTCTGTGACTGTGACGGGAAGTCTGGTTGTAGTTCTGTGAGTGTGATGGGAGGTCTGGTTGTAGTTCTGTGACTGTGATGGGAGGTATGGTTGTAGTTCTGTGACTGTGATGGGAAGTCTGGTTGTAGTTCTGTGAGTGTGATGGGAGGTCTGGTTGTAGTTCTGTGACTGTGACGGGAAGTCTGGTTGTAGTTCTGTGAGTGTGATGGGAGGGCTGGTTGTAGTTCTGTGACTGTGATGGGAAGTCTGGTTGTAGTTCTGTGAGTGTGATGGGAAGTCTGGTTGTAGTTCTGTGACTGTGATGGGAAGTCTGGTTGTAGTTCTGTGAGTGTGATGGGAGGTCTGGTTGTAGTTCTGTGACTGTTATGGGAGGTCTGGTTGTAGTTCTGTGACTGTGATGGGAAGTCTGGTTGTAGTTCTGTGAGTGTGATGGGAGGTCTGGTTGTAGTTCTGTGACTGTGACGGGAAGTCTGGTTGTAGTTCTGTGAGTGTGATGGGAGGGCTGGTTGTAGTTCTGTGACTGTGATGGGAGGTCTGGTTGTAGTTCTGTGAGTGTGATGGGAGGTCTGGTTGTAGTTCTGTGAGTGTGATGGGAAGTGTGGATGTAGTTCTGTGACTGTGATGGGAAGTCTGGTTGTAGTTCTGTGAGTGTGATGGGAGGTCTGGTTGTAGTTCTGTGACTGTGATGGGAAGTCTGGTTGTAGTTCTGTGAGTGTGATGGGAAGTCTGGTTGTAGTTCTGTGACTGTGATGGGAAGTCTGGTTGTAGTTCTGTGAGTGTGATGGGAGGTCTGGTTGTAGTTCTGTGACTGTGATGGGAGGTCTGGTTGTAGTTCTGTGACTGTGATGGGAAGTCTGGTTGTAGTTCTGTGAGTGTGATGGGAGGTCTGGTTGTAGTTCTGTGACTGTGACGGGAAGTCTGGTTGTAGTTCTGTGAGTGTGATGGGAGGTCTGGTTGTAGTTCTGTGAGTGTGATGGGAGGTCTGATTGTAGTTCTGTGAGTGTGATGGGAAATGTGGTTGTAGTTCTGTGAGTGTGATGGGAAGTGTGGTTGTAGTTCTGTGAGTGTGATGGGAGGTCTGGTTGTAGTTCTGTGACTGTGATGGGAAGTCTGGTTGTAGTTCTGTGAGTGTGATGGGAGGTCTGGTTGTAGTTCTGTGACTGTGATGGGAGGTCTGGTTGTAGTTCTGTGACTGTGATGGGAGGTCTGGTTGTAGTTCTGTGAGTGTGATGGGAGGTCTGGTTGTAGTTCTGTGAGTGTGATGGGAGGTCTGATTGTAGTTCTGTGAGTGTGATGGGAAATGTGGTTGTAGTTCTGTGAGTGTGATGGGAAGTGTGGTTGTAGTTCTGTGAGTGTGATGGGAAGTGTGGTTGTAGTTCTGTGAGTGTGATGGGAAGTGTGGTTGTAGTTCTGTGAGTGTGATGGGAAATGTGGTTGTAGTTCTGTGAGTGTGATGGGAAGTGTGGTTGTAGTTCTGTGAGTGTGATGGGAAGTGTGGTTGTAGTTCTGTGAGTGTGATGGGAAATGCGGTTGTAGTTCTGTGAGTGTGATGGGAAATGCGGTTGTAGTTCTGTGAGTGTGATGGGAAATGTGGTTGTAGTTCTGTGAGTGTGATGGGCAATGCGGTTGTAGTTCTGTGAGTGTGATGGGAAGTGTGGTTGTAGTTCTGTGAGTGTGATGGGAAATGTGGTTGTAGTTCTGTGAGTGTGATGGGAAATGCGGTTGTAGTTCTGTGAGTGTGATGGGAAATGCGGTTGTAGTTCTGTGAGTGTTGGTGATTGCGTACACACAGCCGCTCTTTCTAGCTGATGGGAGTGGAACCCGGTGTGGTCGTCTGCTGCAATAGCCCATCCAGTGACGAGGACTGATGAGTGTTGTGCGTTCCGAGATGCCGTTCTGCACACCACTGCTGTACTGCGCTGTTATTGGTCTGTTTGTGGCTCGCATGATTCTTTCCATTATCCTTTGACCTCTCAATAACGAGCTGTTTTAGCCCTCAGGATTTTCTCTTGACTGTATGTTTATAGGTTGTTGCACAATTCTTGGTAAACCCTAGAAACTGTGATGCGTGAAAAAGCCCAGGAGGCTGGCCGTTTATGAGATACTGGAACCCGCACGCCTGGCACCGATGATCATACCAAGCTCGAAGTCGAAGTCACTCGTTTTTTCCCCATTCTTAACGTTCAATTGAACAGTAACTGAATTTCTCGATGTCTATCTGCCTGCTTTAAATACACAGTATTTACTAAAGTATGTGGACACCCCTTCAAATTAGTGTATTCGGCCTTACTGAAGTGTTCAGTGACTTTCAACGTGGCACTGTCATAGAATGCCACATTTCCAACAAGTCAGTCAAATTTCTGCTCTGCTAGAGCTACCCCGGGTCAATTGTAAGTGGTGTTATTGTGAAGTGGAAACGTCTAGGAGCAACAACGGCTCAATGCATAGCATTGATCTAAAATTGACCCTAGAAATAGTACTGTTAGGAGATCTGTAGAGACCGGGTCAGTCAATTACTAATATACTAATACTCTTAGTAAAAGTATTTATCTTCAACTCGCAATCTGTGGATTCTATTCGATTAGATAGATTGAAACTGTACATTAAACATCACAGTATAGTTGAAAGATATGTGTTGTGTAGAAACCCGCAGTGGGTGGCCAGCAGAGATAGATGGGATGGGCTGAGGGTGGCCCGCAGAGATAGATGGGATGGGCTGAGGGTGGCCAGCAGAGATAGATGGGATGGGCTGAGGGTGGCCAGCAGAGATAGATGGGATGGGCTGAGGGTGGCCAGCAGAGATAGATGGGATGGGCTGAGGGTGGCCAGCAGAGATAGATGGGATGGGCTGAGGGTGGCCAGCAGAGATAGATGGGATGGGCTGAGGGTGGCCAGCAGAGATAGATGGGATGGGCTGAGGGTGGCCAGCAGAGATAGATGGGATGGGCTGAGGGTGGCCAGCAGAGATAGATGGGAAGGGCTGAGGGAAGCTGAGGGTTTGGATGTGGAATTGTCCACAAGTGGGAGTGGAGTTGCTGTGTGAGAGATAGAATGATGGTCAAAGATAAAAGTTAAAAAAATAAAATAAAAAGTCAAATAAATCTTAATAAAAAGTACATATTAATGACACTAAGTGGCAGTGTTTTTACAACTAATGTCGGTTTGCCTGAGGCTGATGCCGTGCAGGTGTTTGCACACATGCATATACACACTCTCTCATTCAAATCAACACATACAAGAACACACACATACATGTAATAGTGCCAGACATGCACACAAACATATACAGTTGACATTGCTGTTATGATTTCAGTTGTTTTTGATGTCCTTTGTTTTAAATGTATTATTATTATATATTGTTGTTTGCTGTTTTCTTCTGTTTTTTCCTTTTTTTCTTTAGTTCTCTTGGCTGTTGGTTGTTGGTGCATTGGGGGTTTCTTGGGGGTGGGGAATGGAATGAATTAGATTTATTAATTACATTTTTCCTCTGGGGGTTCTGTGGGAGGGGCCTCGAATGGTTGAGGGACAGCTATTGGGGAACTGTGGGGGGGGATCTTCGAGGGTCACGTTTTTTGGCCTGGTGGTAGATCGGTCAACATGCCCTTGAGCAGGGCCTTGACCCTGGATGCTTCTCTGTGTGTCGCTCTGAATGGGAATCTGGTGGATGACTGGTGTGATGTAGTTATTGAATGGGAATCTGTTGGGTGACTGGTGTGATGTAGTTATTGAATGGGAGTCTGTTGGATGACTGGTGTGGTGTAGTTGTTGAATGGGAGTCTGTTGGATGACTGGTATGATGTAGTTGTTGAATGGGAGTCTGTTGGATGACTGGTGTGGTGTAGTTGTTGAATGGGAGTCTGTTGGATGACTGGTGTGATGTAGTTGTTGAATGGGAATCTGTTGGATGACTGGTATGATGTAGTTGTTGAATGACTGGTATGATGTAGTTGTTGAATGACTGGTATGATGTAGTTGTTGAATGGGAATCTGTTGGATGACTGGTGTGATGTAGTTGTTGAATGGGAGTCTGTTGGATGACTGGTGTGGTGTAGTTGTTGAATGGGAGTCTGTTGGATGACTGGTGTGATGTAGTTGTTGAATGGGAATCTGTTGGATGACTGGTATGATGTAGTTGTTGAATGACTGGTATGATGTAGTTGTTGAATGGGAATCTGTTGGATGACTGGTGTGATGTAGTTGTTGAATGGGAATCTGTTGGATGACTGGTATGATGTAGTTGTTGAATGGGAATCTGGTGGATGACTGGTATGATGTAGTTGTTGAATGGGAATCTGTTGGATGACTGGTATGATGTAGTTATTGAATGGGAATCTGTTGGATGACTGGTTGAGTTGTTGATGACTGGTATGATGTAGTTGTTGAATGGGAATCTGTTGGATGACTGGTATGATGTAGTTGTTGAATGGGAATCTGGATGACTGGTATGATGTAGTTGTTGAATGGGAATCTGTTGGATGACTGGTATGATGTAGTTGTTGAATGGGAATCTGTTGGGTGACTGGTATGATGTAGTTGTTGAATGGGAATCTGGTGGATGACTGGTATGATGTAGTTGTTGAATGGGAATCTGTTGGATGACTGGTATGATGTAGTTGGGAATGTTGTGAATGGGATGGGAATCTGTTGGATGACTGGTATGATGTAGTTGTTGGATGACTGGTATGATGTCGTTGTTGGATGACTGGTATGATGTCGTTGTTGGATAGTTGTTGAATGACTGGTATGAATGACTGGTATGATGTAGTTGTTGGATGACTGGTATGATGTAGTTGTTGGATGACTGGTATGATGTAGTTGTTGAATGAATCTGTTGGATGACTGGTATGATGTAGTTGTTGAATGGGAATCTGTTGGATGACTGGTATGATGTTGGATGACTGGTATGATGTAGTTGTTGGATGACTGGTATGATCTGTTGTTGGATGACTGGTATGATGTAGTTGTTGAATGGGAATCTGTTGGATGACTGGTATGATGTCGTTGTTGGATGACTGGTATGATGTAGTTGTTGGATGACTGGTATGATGTAGTTGTTGGATGACTGGTATGATGTAGTTGTTGAATGGGAATCTGTTGGATGACTGGTATGATGTAGTTGTTGAATGGGAATCTGGTGGATGACTGGTGTGATGTAGTTGTTGAATGACTGGTGTGATGTAGTTGTTGGATGACTGGTGTGATGTAGTTGTTGAATGGGAATCTGTTGGATGACTGGTGTGATGTAGTTGTTGAATGGGAATCTGTTGGATGACTGGTATGATGTAGTTGTTGAATGGGAATCTGTTGGATGACTGGTATGATGTAGTTGTTGAATGGGAATCTGTTGGATGACTGGTATGATGTAGTTGTTGGATGACTGGTATGATGTAGTTGTTGGATGACTGGTATGATGTAGTTGTTGAATGGGAATCTGTTGGATGACTGGTATGATGTAGTTGTTGAATGGGAATCTGGTGGATGACTGGTATGATGTAGTTGTTGAATGGGAATCTGTTGGGTGACTGGTATGATGTAGTTGTTGAATGGGAATCTGTTGGGTGACTGGTATGATGTAGTTGTTGAATGGGAATCTGGTGGATGACTGGTATGATGTAGTTGTTGAATCGGAATCTGTTGGGTGACTGGTATGATGTAGTTGTTGAATGGGAATCTTGTGGATGACTGGTATGATGTAGTTATTGAATGGGAATCTGTTGGGTGACTGGTATGATGTAGTTGTTGAATGGGAATCTGTTGGATGACTGGTATGATGTAGTTGTTGGATGACTGGTATGATGTCGTTGTTGGATGACTGGTATGATGTCGTTGTTGGATGACTGGTGTGATGTAGTTGTTGGATGACTGGTATGATGTCGTTGTTGGATGACTGGTATGATGTAGTTGTTGGATGACTGGTATGATGTAGTTGTTGGATGACTGGTATGATGTAGTTGTTGAATGGGAATCTGTTGGATGACTGGTATGATGTAGTTGTTGAATGGGAATCTGTTGGATGACTGGTATGATGTAGTTGTTGAATGGGAGTCTGTTGGATGACTGGTATGATGTAGTTATTGAATGGGAGTCTGTTGGATGACTGGTATGATGTAGTTGTTGGATGACTGGTATGATGTGGTTATTGAATGGGAATCTGTTGGATGACAGGTATGATGTAGTTGTTGAATGGGAATCTGTTGGATGACTGGTATGATGTAGTTGTTGAATGGGAATCTGTTGGATGACTGGTATGATGTAGTTATTGAATGGGAATCTGTTGGATGACAGGTATGATGTAGTTGTTGAATGGGAATCTGTTGGATGACTGGTATGATGTAGTTGTTGAATGGGAATCTGTTGGATGACTGGTATGATATAGTTGTTGAATGGGAATCTGTTGGATGACTGGTATGATGTAGTTGTTGAATGGGAGTCTGTTGGATGACTGGTATGATGTAGTTGTTGAATGGGAGTCTGTTGGATGACTGGTATGATCTAGTTGTTGGATGACTGGTATGATGTCGTTGTTGAATGGGAGTCTGTTGGATGACTGGTATGATGTAGTTATTGAATGGGAGTCTGTTGGATGACTGGTGTGATGTAGTTGTTGGGTGACTGGTATGATGTAGTTGTTGGGTGACTGGTATGATGTAGTTGTTGGATGACTGGTATGATGTAGTTGTTGAATGGGAATCTGTTGGATGACTGGTGTGATGTAGTTGTTGGGTGACTGGTGTGATGTAGTTGTTGGGTGACTGGTATGATGTAGTTGTTGAATGGGAATCTGTTGGATGACTGGTGTGATGGAGTTGTTGGGTGACTGGTGTGATGTAGTTGTTGGATGATGACTGGTGTGATGTCGTTGTTGGATGACTGGTGTGATGTAGTTGTTGGATGACTGGTATGATGTAGTTGTTGGATGACTGGTATGATGTAGTTGTTGGATGACTGGTATGATGTAGTTGTTGGATGACTGGTATGATGTAGTTGTTGGATGACTGGTGTGATGTAGTTGTTGGATGACTGGTATGATGTCGTTGTTGGATGACTGGTATGATGTCGTTGTTGGATGACTGGTATGATGTAGTTGTTGGATGACTGGTATGATGTAGTTGTTGGATGACTGGTGTGATGTAGTTGTTGGATGACTGGTATGATGTCGTTGTTGGATGACTGGTATGATGTAGTTGTTGGATGACTGGTATGATGTCGTTGTTGGATGACTGGTATGATGTAGTTGTTGGATGACTGGTATGATGTAGTTGTTGGATGACTGGTATGATGTCATTGTTGGATGACTGGTATGATGTAGTTGTTGGATGACTGGTATGATGTAGTTGTTGGATGACTGGTATGATGTAGTTGTTGGATGACTGGTATGATGTAGTTGTTGGATGACTGGTATGATGTAGTTGTTGAATGGGAGTCTGTTGGATGACTGGTGTGATGGAGTTGTTGGATGACTTGTATGATGTAGTTGTTGGATGACTGGTATGATGTAGTTGTTGAATGGGAGTCTGTTGGATGACTGGTGTGATGTAGTTGTTGGATGACTGGTATGATGTAGTTGTTGAATGGGAGTCTGTTGGATGACTGGTATGATGTAGTTGTTGGATGACTGGTATGATGTAGTTGTTGGATGACTGGTATGATGTAGTTGTTGGATGACTGGTATGATGTAGTTGTTGAATGGGAGTCTGTTGGATGACTTGTATGATGTAGTTGTTGAGCGGCTTCACTGCAAGTATATTGACTGTATGTTTTGAATATTCAATAAATAACGGCTCAGTCGTGAAGTGATAAGCCACACAACCGCTGAGTGCTGAAGCGTGTAACGGGTTAAAATGGACTGTCCTCAGGTTACAACACTCACTACCGAGTTTCAAACTGCCTCTGGAAGCAACGTCAGCACAAGAACTGTTCGTTGGCAACTTCATGAAATGGGTTTCCATGGCCGAGCAGCCGCACACAAGCCTATGATCACCATATGTAACGCAAAGTGTCGGCTGGAGTGGTGTAAAGCTTGCCGACATTGGACTCCAGAGCAGTGGTAATGCGTTGTCTGGAGTGATGAATCACGCTTCACCATCTGGCAGTCCAACGGATGCATCTGAGTTTGGTTGATGCCAGGAGTGCCAAATGTAAAGTTTGGTGGGGGAGGAATAATGGTCCGGGGCTGTTTTTCATGGTTCGGACTAGGCCCCTTAGTTCCAGTGAAGGGAAATCTTAACGCTACAGTGACATTCTAGATTAGTCTGTGCTTCCAACTTTGTGGAAAAAGTTTGGGGAAGGCCCTTTCCTGTTTCAGCATGACAAGGCCCAGTGCAGTAATTGAGGTCCATACAAAAATGGTTTATCAAGGTCAGTGTGGAAGAACTTGACTGGCCTGCACAGAGCCCCGACCTCAGCCCCATCGAAACACCAATGGGATGAATTGGAACGCCAACTGCCAGCCAGGCCTAATCGCCCAACATCAGTGCCCGACCTCACTAATGCTCTTGTGGCTGAATGGAAGCAAATCCCCTCAGCAATGTTCCAACTTCTATTGGAAATCCTTCCCAGAAGAGTGGATGCTGTTATAGCAGCAAAGGAGGCACCAACTCCATATTAATCCCCATGATTTTGGAGTGAGATGTTCGATGAGCAGGTGTCCACATACTTGATCATGTAGTGTAGCAAGAGATAAACAATGTAAAAAAGACACTTATGCCGCTGGAATTAACTGATACTTTTCACATTGTTTCATTGGACCATTATTATGGCCAGTCCACAAAATATCTACAGTCCAAAAGAGGGGGAGAACCGCATTACCACGGTCTAGCTTCGGCCTACTCATGATAACTAGTTACAGTGTGATGTACTCTGTAGAGGCTAATGTAAACAGACCGCCCAATTTGAGATCCATAATGGCCCACTACTGCCTAGTGAGATCCATAATGGCCCACTACTGCCTAGTGAGATCCATAAAGACACACTACTGCCTAGTGAGATCCATAAAGGCCCACTACTGCCTAGTGAGATCCAGTGAGATCCATAAAGGCCCACTACTGCCTAGTGAGATCCATAATGGCCCACTACTGCCTAGTGAGATCAATAAAGGCCCACTACAGCCTAGGGAGATCCATAAAGGCCCACTACTGCCTAGTGAGATCAATAAAGGCCCACTACTGCCTAGTGAGATCAATAAAGGCCCACTACTGCCTAGTGAGATCCATAAAGGCCCACTACTGCCTAGGGAGATCCATAAAGGCCCACTACTGCCTAGGGAGATCCATAAAGGCCCACTACTGCCTAGTGAGCAAAATGAAGGCAGTTATACAATTTTAAAAACATTACAATACATTCTCTGTTGATATCACATACATTATTTCACACCTGTGAGCCCTCAGGACCCTACTCCACCACTACCACATATCTACTCAGCAAAATCCATGTGTACTTATGTGTATAGTGCGTGTATATGTATGTGTTTGCACCTATGTTTGTGTTACTTCACAGTCCCCGCTATTCCGTAAGGTGTATTTGTATATGTTTTTTTTAAGTCAAATTTTACTGCTTACTTCAGTTACTTGATGTGGAATAGAGTTTCATGTAGTCATGGCTCTATGTAGTACTGTGCTCCTCCCATAGTCAGTTTTGAACTTGGGGACTGTGAAGAGACCTCTGGTGGCATGTCTTGTGGGGTATGCATGGGTGTCCGCCGACATAGACACACTGGCTTTACTCAAAGACAGTGGCGTGTCGTTAGTAAAGCTTGAAAAAATGAATGGGCCTAGACAGCTACCCAGGGGAATTCCTGCTTTTTTTATTAACATTTTTATTTATTTAACCTTTATTTAACCAGGTAGGCTAGTTGAGAACAAGTTCTCATTTACAACTGCGACCTGTCCAAGATGATGCAAAGCAGTGCGACACAAACAACAACCCACTTGATGGTCAGTTTTACGAGGGTATGTTTGGCAGCATGAGTGTAGGATGCTTTGTTATGAAATAGGAAGCAGATTCTAGATTTAATTTTGGATTGGAGATGCTTAATGTGAGTCTGGAAGGTGAGTTTACAGTCTAACATATAACTTATATATATATATATATATATATATATATATATATATAACATATATATAACAATATAAAACAGCAACACCTCCACCATTGGAATTTCTGTCTTTTCTGTAGATGTTATAACCATGTATTGCTACCACTGTATAATCAAAACGTATTATCTAACTGAGTTTCAGGGATAGTCAGAATATGAACGTCATCTGTTACTAGCAAATTATTGATTTCATGAACATTGTTTCTTAAGCTATATGTGTTAACGTGGGCTAATTTGAGCACTTTTATGAGATGCTTACTTTTTTTCATTGCTTTACTTGGAATCTTAGCAGAAGTAGACATGCTGATGTTATTTATGTTAGTGCAGGGTGAGTTGCACACAGTAGACTTCCTCCTAGGGCACACCACCTTAGTACTAACAGTATAACTCTGGTTCATAGACACATGATTACTGTATACAATAGCTGTAGGATTTAGTAGAGGCATTCAGGGCAGTAAGAGGGACATAAATTAGGTTACTTACATTGTGTCTGCCAACGCCCCTGGTATAATGTACATTTGTTGAAGCATTATGACAGCTCAGCGTCACAATGGTAGGTATTAGTTGAGCTGTGCTTGGGTCATTGATAAGTCATTGTCTCAACGCAGCCTTATAATGCTGTGAAAGGATCCAGGAACCCAAATGATGTTGGGTGGATCCCATCCTCCTTATAAAAACGTGTTTTGTCTAGTAGATTCAGAGAGGGCCAAGGGCCAGATATAATGGGTCTTTATTAGTGTCTAGTAGATTCAGAGAGGGCCAAGGGCCAGATATAATGGGTCTTTATTAGTGTCTAGTAGATTCAGAGAGGGCCCAGGGCCAGATATAATGGGTCTTTATTAGTGTCTAGTAGATTCAGAGAGGGCCAAGGGCCAGATATAATGGGTCTTTATTAGTGTCTAGTAGATTCAGAGAGGGCCAAGGGCCAGATATAATGGGTCTTTATTAGTGTCTAGTAGATTCAGAGAGGGCCAAGGGCCAGATATAATGGGTCTTTATTAGTGTCTAGTAGATTCAGAGAGGGCCAAGGGCCAGATATAATGGGTCTTTATTAGTGTCTAGTAGATTCAGAGAGGGCCAAGGGCCAGATATAATGGGTCTTTATTAGTGTCTAGTAGATTCAGAGAGGGCCAAGGGCCAGATATAATGGGTCTTTATTAGTGTCTAGTAGATTCAGAGAGGGCCAAGGGCCAGATATAATGGGTCTTTATTAGTGTCTAGTAGATTCAGAGAGGGCCAAGGGCCAGATATAATGGGTCTTTATTAGTGTCTAGTAGATTCAGAGAGGGCCAAGGGCCAGATATAATGGGTCTTTATTAGTGTCTAGTAGATTCAGAGAGGGCCAAGGGCCAGATATAATGGGTCTTTATTTTTTTTTATTAGTGTCTAGCAGAGAGTCAATCAGCTCTTTAAAATCCAGTTTCAACTGTTCATAATGTCATTTAAACCCACATGGACTACAATATAATATATTTCCATGTCCTGACGTAGTACATTTCAGAGCAGCTTAGTAATGTCGTTTACTCGGGTTTAGGACATTGTTTTTGTACCAGGAATGGTCACATTTATTACCACGGAGCTGCCGAAAATCTTGGCTGGTCGAGAAGGACAAGGAAATCTGCCCACTCCCACATTTCACAGGATTCGTAGAGGCAGGATAACTTGAGCTCGTTGCTCCCGGCGCCAGATGAAGATGGCCCGTTCCATCCAGAGCAGGGACAGAAGGTTGTTGACTTCGAAATAGTAGGAGTGGGCACTGCTCAGCATATGTGGGAAGTCCTTCAAGACTGTTGGAAAAGCATTCCAGGTGAATCTGGTTAAGAGAATGCCAAGAGTGTGCAAAGCTGTCATCGAGGCAAAAAGGGGGGGGGGGGACTACTTTGAAGAATCTCAAATATAAAACACATTTTGATTAGTTTAACACTTTTTTGGTTACTACATGAATCCATGTGCCATTTCATGGTGTTTATGTCTTCACTATTATTCTACAATGTAGAAAATCTAGTCAAATAAAAACCTAAATGAGTAGGTGTACCCAAACCTTTGACTGGTACTGTATATTATGAGATATTACATCTTTGGCTACGGTGAGGCCTCTTTTCTTTTCTGCCATTATTGCCTCTCATGCCAGGTGATATTTGACTAGTGAGGCATGTTGTGTTCGATGTGTTTTTGCTTCGGTCTTACATTGATGATGAAAGGGGGAACTTCGAAATAGATTAACGGAAGTAAGTAGGTTTTTATCTCAGTCATTATAATCTGTCCTTGGTCTTAGAATTTTCTATGTCATTTTGTGTGTTTTTGATGTAACTAGGAAAGCATTTAAGTCCTAGTTAAGGGTTTTAACAAACCGAGGGAAACCTTGTCCTTGTTGGAAAGGCTATACCAAACTGAACCAAATGGTGGCGACAATTCGCTAGCCTACCCCAAAGGCACTGGCCCCATTTTGATTGATGATAATGACATCGGTTAAAATGTATGTAAAAAGAAAATCTATAATCGACCGTCCATGCCTCTCTATGTGGTAGGTATTTTGGAAAAACATATTAGACCCCATATTAACAAGTGCGGATTAGTTATGTTGATGTCAGAGCATGAAGCAGAATCTGTTACCTGATCTTTCACCAGGGGCCATCCACCTGGGGGTATGTACACCCTCAACAACAGTGATGTTTCTGTGAGTACGGCATTTTTCACATTCACAGCGGCGTCTGTTTCCGAACGTGTCAGGAGAAAGAGCACGGAGCTGACAGTATTAAAGGTTAGTGGTTGAATCTTGTTCTGTAGGCATTCCTGGTCACTAGCTCCACTATCTGATTTTAAACCTCAATCACTCTGTTCTGCATCCAGGGCAAGAATTATGACAATAAAAGCAGACCTACGTACTAAAACGAAATTGACATTACCTGCACAGTGTAGCCCAGCACATATTGTGAGTGATTGTGATGGTATGGTGAAGGATACAGCCTGTACAGCATTGTGGTTTCTACCCCCCTACCCTCCCCCCTTCTGACTTAGGGAAGTGCGTAGGATGCAACTGCCTCTCAAAGTGACGTTGATCATGTGCTGTCATCTCTGTGCAGACACTGGACTGCTGTGTTTAGTGAATGATGCTACACTTTGATTAGATCTAATTCTCTAGTGGGGGAATGGTTTTCCCTCTCTCTCTCTCTCTCTCTCTCTCTCTCTCTCTCTCTGCTCTCTCTCTCTCTCTCTCTCTCTCTCTCTCTCTCTCTCTCTCTATCTCTCTCTGCCTCTCTCTCTCTCTCTCTCTCTCTCTCTCTCTCTCTCTCTCTCTCTCTCTCTGTCTCTCTCTCTCTCTCTCTCTCTCTCTCTCTCTCTGTCTCTCTGCCTCTCTCTCTCTCTCTCTCTCTCTCTCTCTCTCTCTCTCTCTCTCTCTCTCTCTCTGTCTCTCTGCCTCTCTCTCTCTCTCTCTCTTTCTCTCTCTCTCTCTCTCTCTTCTGCTCATACAATCTTACCTAGAGATGTGTGGTTCTATACTGAGCCATGTTTCAATAGAGAGGCAGTTTCTTTGAGCGATACTGAACAGTAGAAATATCACAGGGTTACTGTGTGCTGGAACTAGTCTCCCAAATGATTCTCTAGATGGTGCTATTGCTCCTGTTACGAAGGCTCTGTTGACAAAGGTGCAGTACTCCTAGTTGGCCAGGTAGGGGCAGTATAAGACTCACACGAGATTAAGGACCTGTAAAGGACATATCATCTGGAGATTCTTATTTCACTGTCTGGATTTGATACATAGATACTAACACTTTCTTTACAACAATAATACTATAATATATGTATATATATTTTAATACTATAATAATAAAAAATAAAAATAATGCCTTCCTCACCATCTTAAATAAGACACATTCAAGAAATGTAGAACCAGCAGGTATATCTCTCTGGTCACCCCCAAAACCAATTCTTCCTTTGGCCACCTCTCCTTCCAGTTCTCTGCTGCCAATGACTGGAACAAACTACAAAAATCTCTGAAACTGGAAACACTTATCTCCCTCACTAGCTTTAAGCACCAGCTGTCAGAGCAGCTCACAGAATACTGCACCTGTACATAGCCCATTTATAATTTAACCCAAAGAACTACCTCTCCCCCTACTGTATTTATTTATTTATTTATTTATTTTGCTCCTTTGCACCCCATTATTTTTATTTCTACTTTGCACATTCTTCCACTGCTAATCTACCATTCCAGTGTTTTACTTGCTATATTGTATTTACTTCACCACCATGGCCTTTTTTTGCCTTTACCTCCTTTATCTCACCTCATTTGCTCACATCGTATATAGACTTGTTTCTACTGTATTATCGACTGTATGTTTGTTTTATTCCATGTGTAACTCTGTGTTGTTGTCTGTGTCGAACTGCTTTGCTTTATCTTGGCCAGGTCGCAATTTGCCTACCTGGTTAAATAAAGGTGAAAAAAAATACAAATACAACAATGATACATTTCCAAACAGGGACAGTCCATCATTTTAAATAAATAAACTAAACATCAGAGGAACACAGTGTCATCATGAGAATATTATGAGGTCACTGACACATTCTCATAGAACATAGAAGCCTTAGAACATCAGCATCTAGAGAAAGTAACACCGCTTTGGTGTTGCAGTCAGTAGCTGAATTAAATGTATCTGTGTTTTAATTAGGGATCCCCATTAACCAAGGCAGCAGCTACTCTTCCTGGGGTTTATTAGGGATCCCCATTAACCAAGGCAGCAGCTACTCTTCCTGGGGTTTATTAGGGATCCCCATTGGCCAAGGTAGCAGCTACTCTTCCTGGGGTTTATTAGGGATCCCCATTGGCCAAGGCAGCAGCTACTCTTCCTGGGGTTTATTAGGGATCCCCATTGGCCAAGGCAGCAGCTACTCTTCCTGGGGTTTATTAGGGATCCCCATTGGCCAAGGCAGCAGCTACTCTTCCTGGGGTTTATTAGGGATCCCCATTAACCAAGGCAGCAGCTACTCTTCCTGGGGTTTATTAGGGATCCCCATTGGCCAAGGTAGCAGCTACTCTTCCTGGGGTTTATTAGGGATCCCCATTAACCAAGGCAGCAGCTACTCTTCCTGGGGTTTATTAGGGATCCCCATTAACCAAGGCAGCAGCTACTCTTCCTGGGGTTTATTAGGGATCCCCATTAACCAAGGCAGCAGCTACTCTTCCTGGGGTTTATTAGGGATCCCCATTAACCAAGGCAGCAGCTACTCTTCCTGGGGTTTATTAGGGATCCCCATTGGCCAAGGTAGCAGCTACTCTTCCTGGGGTTTATTAGGGATCCCCATTAACCAAGGCAGCAGCTACTCTTCCTGGGGTTTATTAGTGATCCCCATTAACCAAGGCAGCAGCTACTCTTCCTGAGGCTTATTAGGGATCCCCATTAACCAAGGCAGCAGCTACTCTTCCTGGGGTTTATTAGGGATCCCCATTAACCAAGGCAGCAGCTACTCTTCCTGGGGTTTATTAGGGATCCCCATTAACCAAGGCAGCAGCTACTCTTCCTGGGGTTTATTAGGGATCCCCATTAACCAAGGCAGCAGCTACTCTTCCTGGGGTTTATTAGGGATCCCCATTAACCAAGGCAGCAGCTACTCTTCCTGGGGTTTATTAGGGATCCCCATTAACCAAGGCAGCAGCTACTCTTCCTGGGGTTTATTAGGGATCCCCATTAACCAAGGCAGCAGCTACTCTTCCTGGGGTTTATTAGGGATCCCCATTAACCAAGGCAGCTAATATTCCTGGGGTTTGTTAGGGATCCCCATTAGCCAAGGCAGCAGCTACTCTTCCTGGGGTTTATTAGGGATCCCCATTAGCCAAGGTAGCAGCTACTATTCCTGTCTACTATGTAGTACTGTAGTACTGTGGAATAGAGTTTCATGTAGTCATGTCTCTATGTAGTACTGTGGAATAGAGTTCCATGTAGTCATGGCTCTTTGTAGTACTGTGGAATAGAGTTCCATGTAGTCATGTCTCTATGTAGTACTGTGGAAGAGTTCCATGAAGTCATGGCCCTATGTAGTACTGTGGAATAGAGTTCCATGTAGTCATGTCTCTATGTAGTACTGTGGAATAGAGTTCCATGTAGTCATGTCTCTATGTAGTACTGTGGAATAGAGTTCCATGTAGTCATGTCTCTATGTAGTACTGTAGAATAGAGTTCCATGTAGTCATGTCTCTATGTAGTACTGTGGAATAGAGTTCCATGTCGTCATGGCTCTATGTAGTACTGTGGAATAGAGTTCCATGTCGTCATGGCTCTATGTAGTACTGTGCGCCTCCCGTAGTCTGTTCTGGACTTGGGGCTTGTGAAGAGATCTTAGCAGCATGTTTTGACCATGACAATCCAGGGTTACTCCGAGATGTTTAGTCTCCTCAACCTGGTCAATTTCCACATAATTCATTAGAATATTTAGTTGAGGTTTAGGGTTTAGTGATGGTTTAAAACTATAGAAAAAGGTGTACTTTAAATCATGTTGTTGTAGTCTAAACCATGTTGTGTCTCTTCCTGGAGAGAGAGAGCTGCCGTGTCAGTAACTTACATCGCTGTTTTGTCTTGAAGAGACAGGCTTCATTCAACTTCTGGGATTGTCCCACTACAGCTTGCTAGGAATAGGAGCAAGGTTTAAGCAAAAGTGGTCTAATCAGACAGAAACCCAGGTGTTACAGACAGAAACCCAGGTGTTACAGACAGAAACCCAGGTGTTACAGACAGAAACCCAGGTGTTACAGACAGAAACCCAGGTGTTACAGACAGAAACCCAGGTGTTACAGACAGAAACCCAGGTGTTACAGACAGAAACCCAGGTGTTACAGACAGAAACCCAGGTGTTACAGACAGAAACCCAGGTATTACAGACAGAAACCCAGGTGTTACAGACAGAAACCCAGGTGTTACAGACAGAAACCCAGGTGTTACAGACAGAAACCCAGGTGTTACAGACAGAAACCCAGGTATTACAGACAGAAACACAGGTATTACAGACAGAATCCCAGGTATAACAGACAGAAACCCAGGTATAACAGACAGAAACCCAGGTATTACAGACAGACTGGGTTCACAGCAATGAGACAATGGATGGAGACAACAGACAAGGTTGAAATATTCAAATAGTACCTTAAGCTTGAGCTTGCATGGCAAAATGGAACTAATAGAATAGTCCCAAAAAGGACAACCCCTGCTCATATGTTATTCTAGTGTCAAGCAAACACCTCATAATAAAATACCATTTGAACCCAGATCTGGGAGAAGGCAATGAACAGACAGGAGAAATAATAGAGGGATGGAATTAGAGAGAAGAAGAGGACAGAGATGAGGACTGTGAGCGTTTAGTGAGAAATGGCTGGGAGAGGATGAGAGAGATTTGGGGGCATCTGCCTCGACAAATTTAGGTTATGAAAGATAGCCAGTAAACAGCCATTGACGACACTTGGCTGGGAAAGCAGTGGCAGTGTATTGCTGAGCATAATGTGTGTGTGTGTGTGTGTGTGTGTGTGTGTGTGTGTGTGTGTGTGTGTGTGTGTGTGTGTGTGTGTGTGTGTGTGTGTGTGTGTGTGTGTGTGTGTGTGTGTGTGTGTGTGTGTGTGTGTGTGTGTGTGTGTGTGTGTGTGTGTGTGTGTGTGTGTGTGTGTGTGTGTGTGTGTGTGTGTGTGTGTGTGTGTGTGTGTGGTGTGTGTGTGTGTGTTGGTGTGTACAAGAGAGTGCCAGAGACAGAATGCCTGGGTGTGGAGAGATAAGGGAGAGGTCGTGGGGAGGTTTGTTTTGTTTTCTGTGTGTGTGTGAGTGTTTGTGTGTTTGTGTGTGTTGATGTGTGGTTGAAGTGGGACGGCTGGTTTGTTGATTGGTGATTTGGGACCGCACAGTCCTCTTTGAAATGTCAGAACTCAATGGCGCCATTCTCGATAAGCGTCTCCCACTCTCTCCATCTCACCCTCTCGCCATCTCTCCCTTTCTCTCTCCCTCTTTCTCTCTCCCTCTCTCTCTCTCCATCTTTCTCTCTCTCGTCCAGATGTCTGTTTCTTCTTCTCTTAAAGTGGACCTTGTGATTTGTTATTTTCCTGATGCATGCCACTTTTTTCTTGTTGCTAAAAGCGTCTCTTATCTTGTGTTCACTGGGTCTGGTGCCTGTTTACATGTTTGTTATGGTGTTGGCACACTTTAATCACTCTTCTGACATCGTAAGAACTGTTCTAAGAATGCTCAGTCTTGTAAATACTGTTCTAAGAACTGTTCTAAGAATCCTCTGTCTTGTAAATACTGTTCTAGGAACTGTTCTAAGAATCCTCTGTCTAGTAAATACTGTTCTAAAAACTGTTCTAAGAATCCTCTCTTCTTAGAGCTCAGTGATGGTAGAATGTAACTTTCTTAGTTTGGTCAGTTGCTGATTAACATTTTGTCCACAAGCTCCAAGAGTCGACCCACTAAGCACATTTTTAGGTCTTGTCTGGACCGGCTGCATATATTTTATCTATTTTGGTGCAATCTGAACCTGCCTTGATATCAACGTCCACGGACGTAGGTTTTTGGTCAGATTTGGTCCGGTCCAGATCGGCCTTGATTTCAACATCCACAGATGTCCAGTCCAAACCCGCCTACCATTTGGCCCGAACATAGATGTCTATAATTGATTCAGATTTGGTCCTGTCCAGACCGGCCTTGATTTCAACATCCACAGATGTCCAGTCCAAACCCGCCTACCATTTGGCCCGAACATAGATGTCTATAATTGATTCAGATTTGGTCCTGTCCAGACCGGCCTTGATTTGGCCCAAACAGATGAATGCACTAATTGTAAGTCACTCTGATTAAGATCGTCTGCTAAATTACTAACATGTAAATGTACATAGACATCTGTATTTCAACACAGCAGAGTACAGTACAGTAAATTATGGTTCAGTACAGTACAGGAGCATAATGTACTGAATTGCACTCCACCCTACTCTACTGTACTCTACTGAACTAAACTGTACTCTACTGTACTCTACTGAACTAAACTATACTATACTGTACTGTACTCTACTGAACTAAACTGTACTCTACTGTACTCTACTGAACTAAACTCTACTGTACTGTACTCTACTGAACTAAACTCTACTCTACTGTACTCTACTGAACTAAACTCTACTGTACTGTACTCTACTGAACTAAACTCTACTGTACCGTACTCTACTGAACTAAACTCCACTCTACTGTACTCTACTGAACTAAACTGTACTATACTGTACTCTACTGAACTAAACTCTACTCTACTGTACTCTACTGAACTAAACTGTACTATACTGTACTCTACTGAACTAAACTTTAATGTACTGCACTCTACTGAAATAAACTGTACTGTACTGTACTCTACTGAACTAAACTCTACTGTACTCTGCTGAACTAAACTCTACTGTACCGTACTCTGCTGAACTAAACTCTACTGTACTTTGCTGAACTAAACTGTACTATACTGTACTCTACTGAACTAAACTTTAATGTACTGCACTCTACTGAAATAAACTGTACTGTACCGTACTCTACTGAACTAAACTCTACTCTACTGTACTCGACTGAACTAAACTGTACTGTACTGTACTCTACTGAACTAAACTCTACTGTACCGTACTCTACTGAACTAAACTCTACTGTACTCTACTGAACTAAACTCTACTGTACCGTACTCTACTGAACTAAACTCTACTGTACCGTACTCTACTGAACTAAACTCTACTGTACTCTGCTGAACTAAACTCTACTGTACCGTACTCTACTGAACTAAACTGTACTGTACTGTACTCTACTGAACTAAACTGTACTGTACCGTACTCTACTGAACTAAACTGTACTATACTCTGCTGAACTAAACTCTACTATACCGTACTCTACTGAACTAAACTGTACTGTACTGTACTCTACTGAACTAAACTCTACTGTAGCGTACTCTACTGAACTAAACTGTACTGTACTGTACTCTACTGAACTAAACTCTACTGTAGCGTACTCTACTGAACTAAACTCTACTGTGCTCTACTGCCTTTTGGCAAACTCCAAGCGGGCTGTCATGTGCCTTTTACTGAGGAGTGGCATCCGTCTGTCCACTCTATCATAATGGCCTGATTGGTGGAGTGTTGCAGAGATGGTTGTCCTTCTGGAAGGTTCTCCCATCTCTAGAGAGGAACCCTAGAGCTCTGTCAGAGTGACCATCTGGTTCTTGGTCACCTCCCTGACCAAGGCCCTTCTCCCCCGATTACTCAGTTTGGCTGGGCAGCCAGCTCTAGGAAGAGTCTTGGTGGTTCCAAACTTCTTCCATTTAAGAATGATGGAGGCCACTGTGTTCTTGTTCTTTCTGGGGGTATTTTTTTTTTTATAAATGTGCAAAAATGTCTAAAAACCTGTTTTTGTTGTGTCATTATGGGGTGTTGTGATGTCATTATGGGGTATTGTGATGTCATTAAGTTGCATTCTACCATCACTGAGCTCTAAGAAGAGAGGATTCTTAGAACAGTTCTTATAACAGTGGGGTATTGGGGTATTGTGATGTCATTATATTGTATTGTGATGTCATTATGGGGTATTGTGATGTCATTGTTGGGTATTGTGTGTAGATTGATGAGGGAAAAAAAATGTAATTGAATCCATTTTAGAATAAGGCTGTAACGTAACATCTTTTGGGAAAAAGTCAAGGGGTATGAATTTTTTCCAATTGTACTGTATAAGAGGATCACTCGTAACGCTGATCTTCTCAATTGTTAGATATAAAAACAACATCTCAGAGAACGAAGCCTAGAAGGCAGAACGTTTTTCAAGTGAGTTTTCTTGTTAGTCGAGAGAGAGTGACTTTCCAGCCTTGATGTTGAAAACAGACTGGTCCATTGTAGGGGGACCCCTAGAGTGTGTGTGTGTGTGGTGTGTGTGTGTGTGGTGTGTGTGTGTGGTGTGTGTGTGTGTGTGTGTGTGTGTGTGTGTGTGTGTGTGTGTGTGTGTGTGTGTGTGTGTGTGTGTGTGTGGTGTGTGTGTGTGTGGTGTGTGTGTGTATTAGTGTGTTGTTTATGAAAACATTCTGTTCTATAGTAGAGGTGACCCCTACTGTTACCCAGAACCCCTCTCTCACAGTCCTGTTTATCATCACAATACTGGCTCTGGCACTTTCCCTCACTGTAACTGTCATTCTCTCTCATCGTTATGTATTTTATTGAAATTAGCGCTAGGCTAGCTAGTGTGTTCATTATATCCTAAAGCCCTGTCGTTCGTCTTGCCCCCCCCGGTTCCTTTCATCTGTGACTGGAAGATCATACATAGAGGCTGCCAAAAGTTGTGTGTGTGTGTGTGTGTGTGTGTGTGTGTGTGTGTGTAGTTGCGGTTGGTGTGTGCGCGGTTGCGGTTGCGATACTCTCCTGACTCCCGAGCCGAGGAGAATAAACCCAGTAGTAAACAAAAGATAAATAGAAACAGGAGAGGGGAGCAAAGTCAACACAATGAAAGGTCTGTAGGATGGATGCTGTGCTGACTGTCAGTGTGTTTTTTTTTACCTTTATTTAACCAGGAAAGTCAGTTAAGAACAAATTCTTATTTTCAATGACAGCCTAGGAACAGTGGGTTAACTGCCTGTTCAGGGGCAGAACAACAGATTTGTACCTTGTCAGCTCGGGGATTTGAACTTGCAACCTTCCGGTTACTAGTCCAACGGTCTAACCACTAGGCTACCCTGCAGTGTGTGTGTGTGTGTGTGTGTGTGTGTGTGTGTGCTGCTGTGCTTCTTGATTATCTTAAAGGACTAGAATGTGTAAATCTTGAGTCTTATGGGGGTTTGGGCCTGCCTTCGTGGTTATGGGGGTTTGGGCTTGCCTTCGTGGTTATGGGGGTTTGGGCCTGCCTTCGTGGTTATGGGGGTTTGGGCCTGCCTTCGTGGTTATGGGGGTTTGGGCCTGCCTTCGTGGTTATGGGGGTTTGGGCCTGCCTTCGTGGTTATGGGGGTTTGGGCCTGCCTTCGTGGTTATGGGGGTTTGGGCCTGCCTTCGTGGTTATGGGGGTTTGGGCCTGCCTTCGTGGTTATGGGGGTTTGGGCTTGCCTTCGTGGTTATGGGGGTTTGGGCCTGCCTTCGTGGTTATGGGGGTTTGGGCCTGCCTTCGTGGTTATGGGGGTTTGGGCCTGCCTTCATGGTTATGGGGGTTTGGGCCTGCCTTCGTGTTTATGGGGGTTTGGGCTTGCCTTCGTGATTATGGGGGTTTGGGCCTCCCTTCGTGGTTATGGGGGTTTGGGCCTCCCTTCGTGGTTATGGGGTTGGGCCTGCCTTTGTGGTTATGGGGGTTTGGGCCTGCCTTCGTGGTTATGGGGGTTTGGGCCTGCCTTCGTGGTTATGGGGGTTTGGGCCTGCCTTCGTGGTTATGGGGGTTTGGGCCTGCCTTCGTGGTTATGGGGGTTTGGGCCTGCCTTCGTGGTTATGGGGGTTTGAGCCTGCCTTCGTGGTTATGGGGGTTGGGCCTGCCTTTCGTGGAACTGTCTGCTCTGTTTGGTTAAACGATGCTGTGAGATGTCAAATAGTCAATGTTTAAAGGTAAGTGATACAGTATTGTGTTCCCATCACTAACTCTGATACAGTATCGTGTTCCAGAGAGTGTTGAAGTGTCTGTCTGTGTCTGTCTGCCTGCCCGCCTGCCTGTTTCTAGTCTACTGTCTGTCTCCTCCCGGTTGGGAAGTGTTACTGTCTCGGTCTCCTCTCCAGACCCTCTGACCCTCTCTAGTTATCTCAGACTGTCTCCTGTTTCCTGCTGTATGTCCCTCATTAGACTGATAATACATAGTGGTGTGCTAATTAGATGTCTTGTTTGCCTGTGAGTGTGTGTGTGTGTGTGTGTGTCGCTCTTTGTCTGTACAACGTGTTCTGCTTTGGAGCGAACCAGAGAATTGAATGGCTGTGGTTGGAATTAGCGGTGGACTCAGCATACCTCTTTGTCACTTGTCCTAGTTTCAGCCCGTTTACCCCCCCTGCCTGTCTCTCACACTGACATAGTCTCTATGGTCTCTACCCTTAATGCCTTGGCTTTTTTGGAGGTTAGTGAGGGCTTATTCTGCCAGCTAAGAAATAGCCAGGACATTATTTGCTTGAGGCCAGATATTATTTTCCATCACTATTTTCGCTGGGCCACCCCCCACCTCCAGTATTATAATTTCACAAAACCATGTAGTCCATTATCATAAACGCCTCATATGTTTTGGATATATTTATACACTTAAAAGAGATATTGGAGATACTTTTTGGCGTTTTTTAAAGCTATTGAGCACGATGTGTACTGAGTTCATCTCTTTCTGGACAGACTACGTAAACATAAATGCTAATGTAGATCTGTCGATATACTACGGGCACCGATTGATAACTACGGGCACCGATTGATAACTACGGGCACCGATTGATAACTACGGGCACCGATTGATAATTACGGGCACCGATTGATAACTACGGGCACCGATTGATAACTACGGGCACCGATTGATAACTACGGGCACCGATTGATAATTACGGGCACCGATTGATAACTACGGGCACCGATTGATAACTACGGGCACCGATTGATAATTACGGGCACCGATTGATAACTACGGGCACCGATTGATAACGAGCAGCAATAGTTCCACTGCTTGGGGTTTTTCTTTACTGGTTATCTTGACAAATCCCCATTTTGCCTCTTGTTAGTATCTTTCGAATTTCGTAAGGAGAAGGGACATTTGGCCCAATAAAACTTGCTCGTAACTTGCAAGGAGAGTGGGTGAAACTCCTCGGTCCGGTTCCACTGCTCTCCATCTCATCTTGTCATGATGTATGGACTCAGAACTCAATCGAGCTTCTGGTCAATGATGCAAGACTTTAGTTCTGTGTAAACCTGAGATAAGAATTGAGTGAATGTTTTCTTTTGTGCCACTAGATGGCGGAGTAGTCTTGTTTGGACACTGGCAGTGCTTATCTATTGATATGAGACAGCTCAAATCAAATCATAAACAGCGACAGCTCCTGAAAGTATGTATAATATCTACATGTTTATATTATGAACTGTACGATTAAACATCCACGTGTTACTGTCTCATGATGAAATACACGCAGGCACAATAACAACAAAAAGAACAACAACCGAAGGAACCACAAAGCTGTCTGTATGTTAGGTTGAAAAATGACAAAATATTACATTGGTAAAACATTGCTTCAACATTGTTGTTTTTTGCTCAGTGGGATAATTATGGACTATATATATGTAATTATGAGGTGGTTTGCCTTGCATTCTGGTTTATACACTACACCACACTACATCACAATACACCACACTACACTACACCACATCACAATACACCACACTAAACCACACCACATCACAATACACCACACTACACTACACCACACCACATCACAATACATTTACACTACACTACACTACACCACACCGCACTACACTACACCACATCACAATACACCACACTACACTACACAACATCACAATACACCACACCACATCACAATACACCACACTAAACCACACCACATCACAATACACCACACTACACTACACCACATCACAATACACCACACTACACTACACAACATCACAATACACCACACCACATTACAATACACTACACTACACTACACCACACCGCACTACACTACACCACATCACAATACACCACACTACACTACACAACATCACAATACACCACACCACATCACAATACACCACACTAAACCACACCACATCACAATACACCACACTACACTACACCACATCACAATACACCACACTACACTACACAACATCACAATACACCACACTACACTACACTGCATTACACTACATTACACTACACTACACCACATCACAATACACCACACCACACTACACTACACCACACCACATCACAATACACCACATCACAATACACCACACTACACTATACTACACCACACCACACTACACTACACCACATCACAATACACCACACTACACTACACCACATCACAATACACCACACCACATTACACAACATTACACTAAACTACACATACACACATTTACACTACACCACACCACAAAACACCACTTAATTCCACACTACATTACTCCAAACTACACCACACCACACTACACCACGCTACATTACTCCACACCACAACAAAACACACCACACTACCACATTACAATACAATACACACTACCACACTACATTACACCACACCACACCACACTACACTACAATACACACTACCACACTACACTACATTACACCACACCACACCACACTACACTACAATACACACTACCACACTACACTACACTACACCACACTACACTACAATACACAATACCACACTATATTGTACTACATTAAAATACACACAAATACACCACAACACACTACACTACAAAACACTACACTACACTACAACCACACCACAATAAACAACAGCACACCACATTACACCACACTACACCACACTACATTACACCACACTACACTACATTACATTACACCACATTACACTACACTACACTACACGACACTACATTACACTACACTACACTATACTACATTACACTACACTACACGACACTACATTACACTACACTACACTACACGACACTACATTACACTACACTACACTACACTACATTACACTACACTACATTACACTACATTACACTACATTACAATACACTACAATACATTACACTACATTACACTACACCACATCACACTATTTACACCACAATACATCACAACACTACATTACACTACATCACACTACATTTACACTACATTACACTACACCACATTACACTACACTACATCATTACACTACACCACATTACACTACACTACACTACATTACACTACACCACATTACACTACACTACAGTACATTACACTACACCACATTACACTACATTACACTACATTTACACTACATTACACTACACCACATTACACTACACACACTACATTACACTACACCACATTACACTACACTACATTACACTACACCACAATACACTACACGACACTACATTACAATACACTACAATACATTACACTACACTACATTACACTACACCACAATACACTACACTACATTACACTACACCACAATACACTACACAACACTACATTACACTACACTACATTACACTACATTACACTACACTACATTACACTACACCACATTACACTACACTACACTACATTACACTACACCACATTACACTACACTACACTACATTACACTACACCACATTACACTACACTACAGTACATTACACTACACCACATTACACTACATTACACTACATTACACTACACTACATTACACTACACCACATTACACTACACTACACTACATTACACTACACCACATTACACTACACTACAGTACATTACACTACACCACATTACACTACACTACACTACATTACACTACACCACACTACACTACATTACACTACACCACACCACACTACATTAAACTACACCACACTACACTACACCACACTACACTACATTACACTACACCACACCACACTACACTACATTATCACACACACATTACACTACACATCACACTACATCACTACACACATTACACTACACCACACCACATACACTACATTACTACATACACTACATTACACTCACACCCACACACACTACACTACATCACGCCACACACATTACACTATACCATCACCCTACACTACAACCACACTACATTACACTACACAACAGCAAACTACATTACACTACACCACACTACACTACATGACAATACACCACACTACATTACACTACACCACACTACATTACACTACACCACACTACATTACACCACACCACACTACACTACATTACTCTACACTACACTACATTACACTACACCACACTACACTACATTACTCTACACTACACTACATTACACTACACCACACTACACTACATTACACTACACTACACTACATTACACCACACCACACTACACTACATTACACTACACCACACCACACTACACTACATTACTCTACACCACGCCACACTACATTACACTATACCACACCACACTACACTACAACCACACTACATTACACTACACAACAGCAAACTACATTACACTACACCACACTACACTACACTACATGACAATACACCACACTACATTACACTACACCACACTACATTACACTATACAACACTACATTACACTACACCACACTACATTACACTACACCACACTACATTACACTACACCACACTACACCACACTACACTACACTACACCACACTACATCACACTATGTTACACTACATCACACTATGTTACACTACACCACACTACATTACACTACACCACACTACACTACACTACACCACACTACATTACACTACATCACACTATTTTACACTACATCACACTATGTTACACTACATCACACTATGTTACACGACATCACACTATGTTACACTATGTTACACGACATCACACTATGTTACACTATGTTACACGACATCACACTATGTTACACTACATCACACTATGTTACACTACATCACACTATGTTACACTACATCACACTATGTTACACTACATCACACTATGTTACACTACATCACACTATGTTACACTACATCACACTGTTACACTACATCACACTATGTTACACTACATCAAACTATGTTACACTACATCACACTACATCACACTGTTACACTACATCACACTATGTTACACTACATCAAACTATGTTACACTACATCACACTATGGTACACTACATCACACTATGTTACACTACATCATTAAACTATACCACATTACACTATACCGCACTACATCACACTATGTTACACTACATCATACTATGTTACATCACACTATGTTACACTACATCACACTATGTTACATCACACTATGTTACACTACATCACACTATGTTACACTACATCACACTATGTTACACTACATCACACTATGTTACACTACATCACACAATTTTACACTACATCACACCACATTACACTATACCGCACTACATCACACTATGTTACACTACACCACACCACACCAAACCACACCACACCACACCACAATACACTACACCATACTGCATTACACAACACCACACTACACTGAATCACACTACATTACACCACACACTATGTTACACTACATCACACCACATTACACTACATCACACTATGTTACACTACATCACACTACACCACACTACACCACACCATACCACACCACCCCACACTACACCATACGCTACACCACACCACACCATACCACACTACACACAGTACACCATACTACACCACACCTATACCACACTACACCATACACACAACACTACACCACACTATGTTACACTACATCACACTACACCACACTACACCACACTACATCACACTACACCACACTACACCACACCATACCACACCACCCCACACTACACCACTACACCACACCACACCATACCACACTACACTACACTACACCATACTACACCACACCTATACACACTACACCATACCACACAACACTACACCACACTACACCACACTACACCACACCATACCACACCACCCCACACTACACCATACACTACACCACACACACCATACCACACTACACACACTACACCATACTACACCACACCTATACCACACGCTACACCATACCACACAACACTACACCACACTACACCACACTACACCACACCATACCACACCACCCCACACTACACCATACGCTACACCACACCACACCATACCACACTACACTACACTACACCATACTACACCACACCTACACCACACGCTACACCATACCACACAACACTACACCACACACACCACACTACACCACACACACCACACTACACCATATGCTACACCACACATACCATACCACACTACACTACACTACACCATACTACACCACACCTATACCACACTACACCACCACACAACACTACACACACACACCACATCACACACACACCACACTACACCATACACTACACCACACCATACCACACCACACCACACCACACACAACACC
>NC_068437.1:54804638-54839638 GCF_023373465.1 Oncorhynchus keta | reverse complement strand
GTACCTGCTCTTCCCCTTCTCACCCTCAGTGTGTGTCTGTTCCACAACCTGTCAGCAACTTCAAAAACATCTGTCAGGTCAAGGACAAGGTCAGTCGTGTGAAATGGTGACGACCCTCGCCTTGTCAGGAACACACACACACACACGCACGCACGCACGCACGCACGCACGCACGCACGCACGCACACACACACACACACACACACACACACACACACACACACACACACACACACACACACACACACACACACACACACACACACACACACACACACACACACACACACACACACGCGCTAGCTACTATCTGCCTGTCACATACAGTATTCTGTCTGATTCTCACACAGCTCTGGATACTTGGGGGATAATGATGAGGGCCTGCTCTGAGCTACGCACACTGAATCACGGCACAGGACAAACAGGTGGTGTGTGTGTGTATGTGTGTGTCTGAGCTACTGATTTATTCCCTTACAAGATACAAAATTACGCAATAGATTTATGATAACCTCATATAATATTATTTATATGTCATTAAGTCTGTTTGCAGACATGTTGCATACAGTGCATTCAGAATGTGTTCAGACCCCTTCCCTTTTTCCACGTCTTTACATTATAGCCATATTCCAATAAAATGTGTTCCTCATCAATCTAAACAGAATACCCCATAATGACATCACAATACTGCATAATGACATCACAATGCCCCATAATGACATCACAATACCGCATAATGACATCACAATACCCCATAATGACATCACAATACTGCATAATGACATCACAATGCCCCATAATGACATCACAATACCGCATAATGACATCACAATACCCCATAATGACAAAATGGTTTTTAGAACTTTTTTTGCAAATGTATTAAAAATAATAACAGAAATACCTTATATAAATACGTATTCAAACCCATTGCTATGAGACTCGACATTGAGCTCAGGTGCATCCTGTTTCCATTGATCATCCTTGAGATGTTTCTATAACTTGATTAGAGTCCACCTGTGGTAAATTAAATTGATTGGACATGATTTGGAAAGGCACATTGTGGTCTATATGAATGTCCCACAGTTGACAATGCACGTCAGAGCAAAAACCAAGCCATGACGTTGAAGGAATTGTCCGTTAAACTCTGAGACAGGATTGTGTCAAGTCACAGATCTGGGTAAGGGTACCAAAAAAGTTCTGCAGTGTTGAAGGTCCCCAAGAACACAGGGGTCACCATCATTCACAAATGGAAGAAATGTGGAACCACCAAGACCCTTCCTAGAAACTGGCATAGTGACTGTCACCTCCCTGACCAAGGCCCTTCTCCCGAGTTAAAATAAAATAAGGAATTTCCTGCTATTGAGATGGTGAAAGCCACTATGGATCTATTGACAAAGAACTCCCATTAGCTATCTACTTTCAGTGATCACCGAAGCTTCCTATTCTGACTGCTTACTGTTTAACATAAGAAGTAGACCGTTCACACCAGAGCAGAAAACAGCTTCCCTGCCAATAGATCAGTCCGGTCTTTCGGTCTGATGAAACCAAGATTGAACTCTTTGGCCTGAATGCCAAGGGTCACGTCTGGAGGAAACAGTGGAGCATGGTGGTGGCAGCATCGTGCTGTGGGGATGCTTTTCAGTGGCAGGGACTGGGAGACAAGTCAGGATCGAAGGAAAGATTAACGGAGCAAAGTACAGAGAGATCCTTGAGGAAAATCTGCTCCAGAGCGCTCATGACCTCAGACTGGGGCGAAGGTTCACCTTCCAACAGGACAACGACCCTAAGCACACAGCCAAGACAAAGCAGGAATGGCTTCGGGACAAGTCTCAGAATGTCCTTGAGTGACCAAGCCAAAGCCCAGACTTGAACCCAATCGAACATCTCTGGAGAGACCAGAAAATAGCTGTGCAGCAATGCTCCGAATCTAACCTGACAGAGTTTGAGAAGATCTGCAGAGAAGAATGGGGAAAACTCCCCAAATACAGGTGTGTCAAGCTTATAGAGTCATACCCAAGAAGACTCAAGTCTGTCATCGCTGCCATAGGTGTCTGAATACATATGTAAATGTGATATTTCAGTTTATTATTTTTAATACATTTACAATCATTTATACAAACCTCTTTTTGCTTTGTCATTATGGGGCATTGTGATGTCATTATGGGGCATTGTGATGTCATTATGGAGCATTGTGTGGAGGTTGATGAGGAGAAAAAAACAATTTAATCAATTTTAGAATAAGGCTGTAATGTAACAAAATGTGGACAAAGTCAAGGGCTATGAATTCTTCCTGAAAGCACTGTATGTACAATATAGTGGATAGTAGCATATGTGGAATGTGGACACCTGCTTGTCGAACGTCTCATTACAAAGTCATGTGCATTCATATGGAGTTGGTCCTGCCTTTACTGCTATAACAGCCTCCACTCTTCTGGGAAGGTTTTCCACTAGATGTGCTGCGGGGACCTGCTTCCATTCAGCCACAAGAGCATTAGTGAGGTCGGGCACTGATGTTCGGCATTTAGGCCTGGCTCGTAGTTGCTGTTCCAATCCATCCCAAAGGTGTTCGATGGGGTTGAGGTCAGGGCTCTGTGTAAGCCAGTCAAGTTCTTCCACACTGATCTCGACAAACCATTTCTGTATGGACATCGCTTTGTGCATGGGGGCATTGCCATGCTGAAACAGGAAAGAGTCTTCCCCAAACTGTTAAGATTTCCCTTCACTGGAACTAAGGGGCCTAACCCGAACCATGAAAACAACCCCAGATCATTATTCCTCGTCTACTGAACTTTAAAGTGTGCACTATGCACTCTACTGAACTATGCATTCGAGCAGGTGGCGTTCTAGTGGCATCTGCCAAACCCAGAACAGTTATTGTGCTGACGTTGCTTCCAGAAGCCGTTTGGAACTCGGTATGAGAGTTGTGAGTGTTGTAGGCAAAACAATGTACGTACTACACACTTCAGGTTGGTCCCATCCTGTGAGCTTGTGTGGCCTACCACTTCGCGATTGAGCCGTTGTTGCTCCTAGACATTTTCACTTCACAATAACAGGACTTACAGTTTACCTGGGCAGCTCTAGCTGACTTATTGGGAAGGTGGTATCCTATGAAGGTGTCACTTTGAAAGTCACTGAGCTCTTCAGTAAGCAATGGTTGTGGCTAAAATATTCGAATCCACTCATTTGAAGGGGTGTCCACATACTTTTGTTTATATATATATAGTGTATTCTCTATCTGTCATATTAAGCTTAATGAAATATACAGTGGGGCATTATAGGCATTATACTTATATAATACTTGTTTTCCACCATCATTTGCAAATAAATTCATTAAAAATCCTACAATGTGATTTTCTGGATTTTTTAAAATCTCATTTTGTCTGTCATAGTTGAAGTGTACCTATGATGAAAATTACAGGCCTCTCTCATCTTTTTAAGTGGGATAACTTGCACAATTGGTGGCTGACTAAATACTGTTTTGCCCCACTGTAGTTTGTTGAAATGTGAACAGCCAGGCTCATATGTCCCCTCTGTGGTATTATAGTAGTAGGTTAATACATCATATTATGGGAAATCTAACGTTGAAATGGGCCCTCCACTCCCCTCATCTGATTATCCTCATCATAAATCCATCACCTTCCTTAGAGGCCTAGCTGTTTGAATCTGCAGATTGACCTGCTATGATTTAATGTCAAGCGCTCCGCAGACCCTGCCTTTCGACCTATAGCATGATCCCTAATGGGAGGGAAATATGAATTAAGGTAAGACTACCAGTCATTGTAGCAGGGTGTGGGGTTTCCATGTCACCAAGTCCAATAACAAAACATGCACCAGAAGCACAAATGGGGAGTTTATTAGGGATTTTGGTACGCTGGGGAAGAGGGGGGAATTCACCTCACAAGCCGTTCTCGTCGGGGCAGTAAGTCCATATAAGGCTCGGGGGTGGAGCCAGCAGAGATATCTCCCCTCAATAACCACTCCCCTCATCTCCATCTGAAATATTTTTTTTCATTTTTGTATTTTTTTTACCTTTATTTAACTAGGCAAGTAAGTTAAGAACAAATTCTTATTTTCAATGACGGCCTAGGAACAGTGGGTTAACTGCCTGTTCAGGGGCAGAATGACAGATTTGTACCTTGTCAGCTTGGGGGTTTGAACTTGCAACCTTCCGGTTACTAGTCCAATGCTCTAACCACTAGGCTACCCTGTCACCTCTACACTCTAACCACTAGGCTACCCTGCCACCTCTACACTCTAACCACTAGGCTACCCTGCCACCTCTACACTCTAACCACTAGGCTACCCTGCCACCTCTACACTCTAACCACTAGGCTACCCTGCCACCTCTACACTCTAACCACTAGGCTACCCTGCCACCTCTCTAACCACTCTAACCACTAGGCTACCCTGCCACCTCTACACTCTAACCACTAGGCTACCCTGCCACCTCTACACTCTAACCACTAGGCTACCCTGCCACCTAACCACTAGGCTACCCTGCCACCTCTACACTCTAACCACTAGGCTACCCTGCCACCTCTACACTCTAACCACTAGGCTACCCTGCCGCCCCTCCACTCTAACCACTAGGCTACCCTGCCACCTCTACACTCTAACCACTAGGCTACGCTGCCGCCCCGATATACCTGCTCCTGAAGAGGGCATCAGCATTTCCATGGGCTGCACCTGATCTGTGGACGACAGAGAAAGCAAAGGTCTGTAAAGGATAGGAACCAGCAGGCCCGGCGTTATTCCGTGACATCCAAACCAGTGGTCCGTTACGAAGGTGAAGTGACGACCCAATGAGTAATACTTGATCGCTAGACATTCTTTCTCCACGGTGGAATATCTTTGTTCCCGAGGCAACAAGCTTCCGGCTAATGTACATGACTGATGACTGTCCGCACAGGTGACGTGGACCGAGGAGACGGAGAAAGCCTCCCAGGACCTAAAGGGACCACTGTGTTCTGGACCCGTGCTGGTGACACCGGACTTCTCCAAACCACTGGTGGTACAGACCGATGCATCCGAAACAGGGGTGGGTGCCGTCCTATCACAGCTACAAGAAGGACGGCACCCACCCCTGTTTCGGATGCATCGGTCTGTACCACCAGTGGTACGTCACCTGTGCGGGCAGACGGCTCCTAGTCAGATCTGTCAGGGGGCTGGCTAGGGAGGCAAAGTGGGGAATACATCTCTGGTAGTAGCTAGTTAACCCCACAAATGTTTCTGCTTCTTGGTAACCTGCTTCTTGGTGAGGGGGCGAGGCCAGTCCCAAGTCGCCTCCACTTTCTTCACCTGGAGTTTGACACATCCCCTCCCGATCGTGTACCCCAGGTCCTCAGCCTCCCGCAGTCCGAGCCAACGTTTCTTTGGGTTTGCTGTTAGCCCCACCTCCCTGTAAGGCTATCGTGCTCACCTGGTCTAGATGTGTCTCCCACTCACTCCCATGGATCCCAATATTGTCAATGTATGCCACCGCATACTCCCGAAAGGGGTCGGAGAACCCGGTCCATCAACCTCTGGGCCGGGGCCTTGTGCAGTCCAAAGAGCAGCTTCTGTCATGGAACAGACCGTCCGGGGTGGTGAAAGCAGTTTTCTCCCGTGCTTCGGGAGCTAAGGGCACCTGCCAATAACCCTTTGTCAGGTCGAGTGTGCTGATAAATCGTGCGGTCCCTAGCCGTTAGATTAATTCATCAATTCGGGGCATGGGTTAGGCGTCGAACTATGTGATTTAATTTACTTTTCTAAAATCATTACAGAATCGAATGTTGCCGTCTGGTTTCAGCACCAACACTATGGGGCTGCATCACTCACTATTCGACTCTTCGATTATATCACCTTTCAACATCGTTTTTACCTCGGTCCTGACAGCCTCCTTGCTTCCGGTATGCGGTAGGGTCTCAACTTCACCTTTTTCCCAGGTTTGGTGATGATGCGGTGCTGTACCAAATCTGTGTGCTCTGGTTTACTGGAGAACACATCCCGGTTTCGGCTGACCAACTCCCTCAGCTCCTGCTTCTGGGCTTGGCTCAGCTGCTCCCCCATTGTCACCTCCGCCGGCTCGGTCTCTTCTTCGGGGAAATAGAGTAAAGTACATCATGTGCATTCGATTTCTTTTTCTTTCACATGGTATATCTGGGTCAGATTCCTACGTCCAGGCTGTCTAACCCTATAGTTAACTTCACCAACTGTCTCAATGACTTCATATGACCCGTTCCATCGGGCCAAAAACTTACATTCTGAGTTGAGGACCAACACTTTGTCTCCAGGCTGAAAGTCCCTTCGTTGTGCCCCTCTGTTGTACACCCTTGCTTGGGCCTCCAGGGCCTTCAGCATGTGTTCCCATACCAGGGGCCACAGGGTTGCCATCCGATCTCTCATGCCTCCCACGTGTTTCACCAAGGTGATACACTGAGGGGCGCAACTGGGTTATTCTCATTAGCTTGCATAGATCCTTCATGATTCGTGACATGATTGGGGTGCCCTGGTCAGTCAATATGTCATTGGGAATGCCTACTCAGGAGAACAGCCTAACAAACTCACGTGCGATTCCCTTTGTGGCCATGATGTGCAGGGGAATGGCTTCTGGGTACCTGGTGGCATAATCCAAAATCACCAGAATGTATTGGTGCCCTCGGATGCTCTTGGGCAGAGATCCCACCAGGTCTCTGAAAGGAACTGACATGATAGGTGGGGGAATTAAGGGACTGCAGAAATTAGGTTTTGGAGCCACCTGCTGGCACTCCGGGCAACTGCATAAGTATTCTTCCACTGCTTTCATCACCCCTGGCCAGTAAAATTGTACCTTGATTCTGTCTAAGGTCTTTTCCACCCCTAGGTGAGCCCCAAGAAGGTGGGCGTGTGCCAACTGCAGGACAGATGGTACAAAGGGATGGGGCACCAACAACAACTCCAGACATTTGAATTCCTTCTTCACGATCTGATATAGCAACTTTTTCTTATTACCAAAATGGGGGTTGGTTTGCTTTACCCTCTCCACGGGCTTTCCATCCACTACGGTCACCTGCTGGAGAGGGCAGGCCATGTTGGGATTCTACAGTTGAGAGGCGGGCTCTGGTGCCACCTCATGGTCCATTGGGAACATGTCTTCTAGACTCGCCACCTCTCCTTCTGGTCTGGCTTCAGAGTCCCCCTCCGAGAGGGGATCGGTAGATGCCTGGAGGTCCACTTCCTGGAATCCACACTTCCGGGCATCCCTCCTTCTGGTGTCCCTCCCACCTCTCAGACTTCCTCCTCCCTTCTGGTTCCCTCGGTTCCTCACATCTCCGGACGTACTGGTCTACAGTTGGCGGAACATTGGGAAATTCCTTCTGATAAGGACCGGCACAGGCAAGTTTGGGACTACTCCCACTGTTCCCATGTGTTGTCCCTTTGTGGTCTGTAGGTGGAGGAGTGTGGTAGGGTAGTCCTTGGTCTCACCGTGTATGCACGTGATGGCCACAGTGTCAGTCAGATTCTGGGAGTGGGCGAAGTCAGGTCACCATACTCCCGGAGTCCAAAAGTGCCGTGGTGTCCTTTCCGTTTGCTCTTACCGGGGTGACAGGGGAAGTACCACTCTCCTCAGCCCATCGTGCCATCAGTAAGCCGTAGAGACGCCCGGTGGCTACCTCACTGGCTGAGGCTGAAGGCATCGGGACAACCTGGTCTGGACAGTTCCAGGCAATGTGTCCTGGCTCCCCGCACTCGTAGCACTTCCTGTTGTCCAGATTCAGGAAGGGGGCGTCATCTCGGGGAGCTGGCTGTCGGTGTCCCTCTACCCTTGGCTGGGGTCCTGGCCTGGTCCTCCTTCCTTTTTCGCTCTTTATTGCGAGTGGAGGGTTACCCCTTCCGTGGTTGTCCGCTGTGCAGGACCTCCAAAGCCACCTCTTGTCCTTCCACCAGTTCCAACAGCTGATCTGTGATCTGCTGGTTAGCTTTGCTGGCTAACTTTTTTTTAACTTCGAACGGGAGAGAGCGTATAAATTTGTCTGAGTCCACTTTCTCGATGGCCATGTGTTCAGCAGTTAGCCAGCTCTTGGCCAGCCTATTTAGCCAGCTCTTGGCCAGCCTATTTAGCCAGCTCTTGGCCAGCCTATTTAGCCAGCTCTTGGCCTATTTAGATCATCCATTTGTGATCGGGTGGATTCTGTAAGATCATATGTCCTATCATGGAATCTTTGTGCCCTGTGAATCAGGGTGTAGTCAAACCGGTGCAGGATTCCCTTTTTTTCAGCACCTCCTAATGCGTCGCCTGGTCAACCGTCAGATCCTGATTGGTCTTCTGTGCCGCGCCTGATAGTAAGGGTGCTAGTAGGCTGGCCCATTGCTCATGGGGTGATTTCATCCTAGCCGCCATCCTTTCGAAGGCTTGTAGGTAAGCCTCAATGTCGTCAGCTTCTGTCAGCTTCAATATAAACCTACTAGTTTTGGGAAGATAGACTGTTGCGCTTGCCACTATGCCGGCCTGGGCGGCTGTCAGCTGGCTGAGTTCAGATCGCAGGAGAGCGGTCTGCTGACGCTGTTCCTCCAGCAGCTCCCGATGCATGTCCTGCTGTGCTATTTTGCCTCCACCAGCTGTCTCACCAATGCTTCCATTGTGCTCTGTGTCTGTTTTAGTTATTGAGCTTGGTTTGGTTTGCCCGCATTCTCCACCATATTGTAGCAAGATCAAGGGTGTGGGGTTTCCACGCCACCAAGTCCAATAACAAAACATGCACCAGAAGCACAAATAGAATGCAGATGGGGAGTTTATTAGGGATTTTGGTACACTGGGGACGAGGGGGGGAATTCACCAATCACCTCACAGTCCATAAGCCGTTCTCGTTGGGGCAGGAAGTCCATATAAGGCTCGGGGGGTGGAGCCAGCGGGCTGCAAGACTTTTCCCCTCAATAATAACCACTCCCCTCACCTCTCCCTGCCGTCTGCCACAGTATAATATAATCAACCAAAGGGTAGTGTGGTAATCAGCTCGTCCACATACATGGTGTTATACTGTAATGGCTAAGGAAGTAAATGTCGGACATGTCTTATGCTCTGAAATCACAGACAACCTTGATTGTTTCTAGTCGCACGCTCTTACTGACTCAGGACCAGGTTTTAAAATATATGGTCCTGTCGTAGGTTTATAATGTAATTATTAGGCTGTCTACTATAACGGTGGAGCCGTTTTCTGTTTTATAGCTTCCCTGCTCTCTCAGCCTCGTCAGCCTTGGCCTGTATAACTCAAGCAGCCATCCATCTATGGTAGGAGACAGGAGAAACAAGCATCCATCCATCTATGGTAGGAGACAGGGGAAACAAGCATCCGTCCATCTATGGTAGGAGACAGGGGAAACAAGCATCTGTCCATCTATGGTAGGAGACAGGGGAAACAAGCATCTGTCCATCTATGGTAGGAGACAGGGGAAAACAAGCATCTGTCCATCTATGGTAGGAGACAGGGGAAACAAGCATCTGTCCATCTATGGTAGGAGACAGGGGAAACAAGCAGCCATCCATCTATGGTAGGAGACAGGGGAAACAAGCATCCATCCATCTATGGTAGAGACAGGGGAAACAAGCATCCATCCATCTATGGTAGGAAACAAGCATCCATCCATCTATGGTAGGAGACAGGGGAAACAAGCATCTGTCCATCTATGGTAGGAGACAGGGGAAACAAGCATCCATCCATCTATGGTAGGAGACAGGGGAAACAAGCATCTGTCCATCTATGGTAGGAGACAGGGGAAACAAGCAGCCATCCATCTATGGTAGGAGACAGGGGAAACAAGCATCCATCCATCTATGGTAGGAGACAGGGGAAACAAGCAGCCATCCATCTATGGTAGGAGACAGGGGAAACAAGCATCTGTCCATCTATGGTAGGAGACAGGGGAAACAAGCATCCATCCATCTATGGTAGGAGACAGGGGAAACAAGCATCTGTCCATCTATGGTAGGAGACAGGGGAAACAAGCATCTGTCCATCTATGGTAGGAGACAGGGGAAACAAGCATCTGTCCATCTATGGTAGGGGAAACAAGCATCTGTCCATCTATGGTAGGAGACAGGGGAAACAAGCATCCATCCATCTATGGTAGGAGACAGGGAAACAAGCATCTGTCCATCTATGGTAGGAGACAGGGGAAACAAGCAGCCATCCATCTATGGTAGGAGACAGGGAAACAAGCATCCATCCATCTATGGTAGGAGCATCCATCCATCTATGGTAGGAGGAAACAAGCATCCATCCATCTATGGTAGGAGACAGGGAAACAAGCAGTCCATCTATGGTCCATCCATCTATGGTAGGAGACAGGGGAAACAAGCATCTGTCCATCTATGGTAGGAGACAGGGGAAACAAGCATCTGTCCATCTATGGTAGGAGACAGGGGAAACAAGCATCTGTCCATCTATGGTAGGAGACAGGGGAAACAAGCATCTGTCCATCTATGGTAGGAGACAGGGGAAACAAGCATCTGTCCATCTATGGTAGGAGACAGGGGAAACAAGCATCTGTCCATCTATGGTAGGAGACAGGGGAAACAAGCAGCCATCCATCTATGGTAGGAGACAGGGGAAACAAGCATCTGTCCATCTATGGTAGGAGACAGGGGAAACAAGCATCTGTCCATCTATGGTAGGAGACAGGGGAAACAAGCATCTGTCCATCTATGGTAGGAGACAGGGGAAACAAGCATCTGTCCATCTATGGTAGGAGACAGGGGAAACAAGCATCTGTCCATCTATGGTAGGAGACAGGGGAAACAAGCATCTGTCCATCTATGGTAGGAGACAGGGAAACAATCCATCCATCTGTCCATCCATCTATGGTAGGAGACAGGGGAAACAAGCATCTGTCCATCTATGGTAGGAGACAGGGGAAACAAGTCCATCATCTGTCCATCTATGGTAGGAGACAGGGGAAACAAGCATAGGAGACAGGGGAAACCATCCATCTATGGTAGGAGACAGGGGAAACAAGCATCCGTCCATCTATGGTAGGAGACATGGGGGAAACAAGCATCTGTCCATCTATGGTAGGAGACAGGGGAAACAAGCATCTGTCCATCTATGGTAGGAGACAGGGGAAACAAGCATCTGTCCATCTATGGTAGGAGACAGGGGAAACAAGCAGCCATCCATCTATGGTAGGAGACAGGGGAAACAAGCATCTGTCCATCTATGGTAGGAGACAGGGGAAACAAGCATCTGTCCATCTATGGTAGGAGACAGGGGAAACAAGCATCTGTCCATCTATGGTAGGAGACAGGGGAAACAAGCATCTGTCCATCTATGGTAGGAGACAGGGGAAACAAGCATCCATCCATCTATGGTAGGAGACAGGGGAAACAAGCATCTGTCCATCTATGGTAGGAGACAGGGGAAACAAGCATCTGTCCATCTATGGTAGGAGACAGGGGAAACAAGCATCCATCCATCTATGGTAGGAGACAGGGGAAACAAGCATCTGTCCATCTATGGTAGGAGACAGGGGAAACAAGCATCCATCCATCTATGGTAGGAGACAGGGGAAACAAGCAGCCATCCATCTATGGTAGGAGACAGGGGAAACAAGCATCCATCCATCTATGGTAGGAGACAGGGGAAACAAGCATCTGTCCATCTATGGTAGGAGACAGGGGAAACAAGCATCTGTCCATCTATGGTAGGAGACAGGGGAAACAAGCAGCCATCCATCTATGGTAGGAGACAGGGGAAACAAGCATCTGTCCATCTATGGTAGGAGACAGGGGAAACAAGCATCTGTCCATCTATGGTAGGAGACAGGGGAAACAAGCATATGTCCATCTATGGTAGGAGACAGGGGAAACAAGCATCCATCCATCTATGGTAGGAGACAGGGGAAACAAGCATCCATCCATCTATGGTAGGAGACAGGGGAAACAAGCATCTGCATCCATCCATCTATGGTAGGAGACAGGGAAACAAGCATCTGTCCATCTATGGTAGGAGACAGGGGAAACAAGCATCCATCCATCTATGGTAGGAGACAGGGGGAAACAAGCATCTGTCCATCTATGGTAGGAGACAGGGGAAACAAGCATCCATCCATCTATGGTAGGAGACAGGGGAAACAAGCAGCCATCCATCCATCCATCCATCTATGGTAGGAGACAGGGAAACAAGCATCTGTCCATCTATGGTAGGAGACAGGGAAACAAGCATCTGTCCATCTATGGTAGGAGACAGGGGAAACAAGCATCTGTCCATCTATGGTAGGAGACAGGGGAAACAAGCATCCATCCATCTATGGTAGGAGACAGGGGAAACAAGCATCCATCCATCTATGGTAGGAGACAGGGGAAACAAGCATCCATCCATCTATGGTAGGAGACAGGGGAAACAAGCATCCATCCATCTATGGTAGGAGACAGGGGAAACAAGCATCCATCCATCTATGGTAGGAGACAGGGGAAACAAGCATCTGTCCATCTATGGTAGGAGACAGGGGAAAACAAGCAAACATCCATCTATGGTAGGAGACAGGGGAAACAAGCATCCATCCATCTATGGTAGGAGACAGGGGAAACAAGCATCTGTCCATCTATGGTAGGAGACAGGGAAACAAGCATCCATCCATCTATGGTAGGAGACAGGGGAAACAAGCATCCATCCATCTATGGTAGGAGACAGGGGCATCCAAACAAGACAGTAGGAGACAGGGAAACAAGCATCTGTCCATCTATGGTAGGAGACAGGGGAAACAAGCATCTGTCCATCTATGGTAGGAGACAGGGAAACAAGCATCCATCCATCTATGGTAGGAGACAGGGGAAACAAGCATCTGTCCATCTATGGTAGGAGACAGGGGAAACAAGCATCTGTCCATCTATGGTAGGAGACAGGGGAAACAAGCATCTGTCCATCTATGGTAGGAGACAGGGGAAACAAGCATCTGTCCATCTATGGTAGGAGACAGGGGAAAACAAGCATCCATCCATCTATGGTAGGGGACAGGGGAAACAAGCATCTGTCCATCTATGGTAGGAGACAGGGGAAACAAGCATCTGTCCATCTATGGTAGGAGACAGGGAAAACAAGCATCTGTCCATCTATGGTAGGAGACAGGGGAAACAAGCAGCCATCCATCTATGGTAGGAGACAGGGAAACAAGCATCTGTCCATCTATGGTAGGAGACAGGGAAACAAGCATCTATGGTAGGAGACAGGGAAACAAGCATCTGTCCATCTATGGTAGGAGACAGGGAAACAAGCATCTGTCCATCTATGGTAGGAGACAGGAGGGAAACAAGCATCCATCCATCTATGGTAGGAGACAGGGGAAACAAGCATCCATCCATCTATGGTAGGAGACAGCATCCATCCATCTATGGGAAACAAGCATCCATCCATCTATGGTAGGAGACAGGGGAAACAAGCATCCATCCATCTATGGTAGGAAACAAGCAGTCCAAGGGAAACAAGCATCTGTCCATCTATGGTAGGAGACAGGGGCAATCCACAAGACATCCATCCATCTATGGTAGGAGACAGGGGAAACAAGCAGCCATCCATCTATGGTAGGAGACAGGAAAACAAGCATCTGTCCATCAGGGAAACAAGCATCTGTCCATCTATGGTAGGAGACAGGGAAAACAAGCATCTGTCCATCTATGGTAGGAGACAGGGGAAACAAGCATCCATCCATCTATGGTAGGAGACAGGGGAAACAAGCATCTGTCCATCTATGGTAGGAGACAGGGGAAACAAGCATCTGTCCATCTATGGTAGGAGACAGGGGAAAATTACAGGTTCTGGTGAGTGGGATTGTCTTTTATTCTGTTTTTATTGAACAGACTGACAAAATAAAGGAGAGAGGTGCGAGTCAACAGTGCACTGGGTCAGACTCCAACCCGACTCTGACATTAGTATGCCCAGGTCTGAGGTACTAACAGCTAGACTACACAGGTTACAGCGAGGAAGAATAACGGGAGATATAAAGATCAACTGGAAGCTTGAAGTACATTTTCAATGTTTAGGCTAGGATATTGTGTGAAAGGCATTTCTGTTCAGCCTTGGTCTGGTTACCTCTGTTAGCCATCCATCACAGGGGAGGTGGGTTGGGGGGACAGGGAGAATGATAGAGGCAGGGACAGGGAGGGGCCCACTGCTTCATGCTCCAGGAATCTTCATATGGAAGGCCTTGGATAGGAAGACAGTCCAGTGGATCCATCAAGGCCTCTAAGCCGGTCCCGGTTCACTTCCCACCCCTTCTCCTTGGCCTTAACCCTTCGATGTTTACAGATCTGTAAGATGTAAGCAATATGGCGGAAGCTCCAAATCTAAAATGGCGGGTCGACTCTGCACAGTATGCTACCAGTACCAGTAGCAAGCACGTGTTTCATATGTCTGCTTCATATGATGTGTTGCAGCTGCAATATGCAGAATGTATAGCCTGCAGGCCTGCAGCACTGGACAGAAATAGTACTAACAGCCTGCTAGAGAGGCTGTTGAGAGACGGAGGAGCACAAGGTTACAATGAGGAGGAGGAAACAGTAACAGCTTGCCAGAACTAATGAAACTGAAACAAAGAGAGAGATAGTTAAATACACTAGGCTACTACAACAACAGGACGATATACATTCATAACCATACAATGAGGAGGAGGAGGGAGCATATGAGGAGGAGGAGATGAGGAGGAGGAGGATAAAGGAGTTTAGGAGGATGAGGAGGAGGAGGGAGGAGATGAGGAGGAGGAGATGAGGAGGAGGGAGGAGGAGGAGGATAGAGGAGTTTAGGAGGAGGAGGAGGAGGAGGAGGAGATGAGGAGGAGGAGATGAGGAGGAGGAGATGAGGAGGAGGAGGAGGAGGAGGAGGAGGAGATGAGGAGGAGATGAGGAGGAGGAGGATAGAGGAGAGGAGGGAGGAGGAGGAGATGAGGAGGAGGAGATGAGGAGGAGGGAGGAGGGGAGGAGGAGGTGGAGGAGGATGAGGAGGAGGGAGAGGAGGAGGAGGAGGAGGAGATGAGGAGGAGGAGGAGGAGGAGGAGATGGGGAGGAGAGGAGGAGGAGGAGGAGATGAGGAGGAGGAGATGATGAGGAGGAGGAGGAGGAGGAGGAGGGAGGATGTGGAGGAGATGAGGAGGAGGAGGAGGAGGGGGGATGATGAGGAGGAGGAGAAGACAGGAGATGAGGAGGAGGAGGAGGAGGAGATGAGGAGGAGGAGGGGAGGAGGAGATGAGGAGGAGGAGATGAGGAGGAGGAGATGGAGGGAGGAGGAGGAGATGAGGAGGAGGAGGAGGAGGAGGAGGAGATGAGGAGGAGGAGGAGGAGATGATGATGATGAGGAGGAGGAGGGAGGAGGAGGGATGGGGAGGAGGAGGAGAAGGAAGACATGGAGGGAGGAGGAGGATAGAGAGTTTAGGAGGGAGGAGGAGGAGGTAGGAGATGAGGAGGAGGAGGGAAGGAGGGGAGGAGGAGATGATAGTAGTGACATAGGAGTTTACATTACAACAAGGTGGTAACATCCATGAGAGAGGAGGAGGTTGAAATGAGGAGGAGGGGGATGAAGGAGGGAGGATGTGGGGGATGGGGATACGGAGAAGGAAGACATGGAGGGAGGAGGAGGAGAAGGGGGGAGGAGGAGGAGGGAGAAGGAGGAGGGGAAGGGGGAGGAGAGATGATAGTAGTGACATACCTCTACATTACAACAAGGTGGTAACATCCATAAGAGAGCAGGAGGTTGAAATGAGGAGGAGGGGGGATGAGGAGGAGGAGGGAGGGGGAGGAGTAGGAGGAGGGCGTAGGGGGAGGGAGAAGGAGAAGGGGGAGGAGGAAGAGGAGGATGAGGATCATAGTCAGTACAAGCTAATGAAAAAAAGAACCAGAGTGAAATACAGCATCTTTACATCACAAAAGCAGGCTATTCTAACCAATCAGAACCATATCCCCCAAAGGTTACCGTCCTCTGTCTTCATTCAAACATCATTTGGCTTCCCTCTCTGGGGGGGGATGGTATGAAGTCATTAAGAGCATGACCCCATGACCCTGGAGCTCATTGGCTGTAAGGTAAGAGATGGTCCACATCCCTGAGCATAGATCGATCGACTGGATGGAGCAGAGTATCGGCTTTGTCCCAAATGGCACCCTGGTCTCTGTATAGGACTCTGGTTGAAAGTAGTGCACTATATAGGGAACAGGGTTCTATAGGACTCTAGTAAAAATAGTGCACTATATAGGGAATAGGGTTCTATAGGGCTCTGGTCTAAAGTAGTGCACTACATAGGGAATAGGGTTCTATAGGGCTCTGGTCTAAAGTAGTGCACAGTATAGGGAATATGGTTCTATAGGGCTCTGGTCTAATGTAGTGCACTATATAGGGAATAGGGTGTCATTTGAGATCCAGACATTGGGCCTCACACCACCTCTAGCCAATTACACCGTCCCAAATGTGTCATGAATGTGTCAACTAGCTCACGCCTTGGACATACCCCTACGCCCCCCTGCCCCCCTCCACACGCTCTGCGTCCGCACTCCCCACACGCCCTCCTATCCTTCCCGCCCGCCCTCCTGTCGGATGAGAAGGGGTGTCAAGCGTCATTTCCCCCAATTCTGTGAAATGGTGCGGAAAAAACAGGGAAGAGAGGAGGCACTCCCCACAGTGTCTATCAATCCTGACAGCTGGTGACTGTATGGTGTGTGTGTGTGGGTGTGGCGGTGACCTCCTGTGAAACTTCATCTCTGTGCCCCTTCTCTATCTGTCAATGGTTGAGGGAGGAGGGGGACGGGGTGTTGCGTTGGAGAGGGAGGGGTCGAGGAGAGATGGAGGGTGTAAAGTAGCCCCCCTCAACACCACCAGCTCCCCACCAGCCACCCACCAGCATCTCCACCCTCCTCAGATTCATAATTCAGTGTGTCTCCTCTCACACCAGGCTGTGCTGCCTGCTAGCGTCTCAGCTCCCCCAACCATGCTGCTGCCCAGCGTCTGGATCATAAAACAGAAGAAACCCACAGCCTGCTTCACTACCACTCTACCACTGTTCCTCTAGGCTCTCTTCTCTCTCCCTCTCCCTCTCTCTTCTCTTTCTCTAGCTCTCCCTCTCTCTCTTCTCTTTCTCTAGCTCTCCCTCTCTCTCTCTTCTCTTTCTCTAGCTCTCCCCCTCTCTCCCTCTCTCTCTTCTCTTTCTCTAGCTCTCCCTCTCTCTCCCTCTCTCTCTTCTCTTTCTCTAGCTCTCCCCCTCTCTCCCTCTCTCTCTTCTCTTTCTCTCCCTCTCTCTCTTCTCTTTCTCTAGCTCTCCCTCTCTCTCTCTTCTCTCGCTCTTTCTCTGTCTCTCGCTCTCTATCCCTCTCCCTCTCCCTCTCCCTCTCCCTCTCCCTCTCCCTCTCCCTCTCTCTCTTCTCTCTCTCTCTCTCTCTCTCTCTCTCTCTCTCTCTCTCTCTCTCTCTCTCTCTCTCTCTCTCTCTCTCTCTCTCTCTCTCTCTCTCTCTCTCTCATACAGTAGATGTATAATTTCGTCAGGTTGTTCAAGGCCCCAGATCCAACCCCTCAGCCCCAGTTGAGGGGTTTGGGAAGCGATATTGTCCTTGTCAGGATTCAGCTGCAGTAGTTGGTTGTAGAAGTGTGTCTGTTGGGTTGTTGTAACAGTGACACTGGAGTAGCCTTGTAGTTGACTTGGGTTTACTCTCTGTATACAGAGGCTTCAATGAACCTGTGTGCTGCCAGCTCTGCTCTGCTCTGCTTTGGCCTGAATAGGAAGGAAGGAAACGTAGAGGATAACAGTTCTCTCAGACTTGGCTCGTCTCTCGAGCTGCTGAAAACGCTGAGATTTATATAATATCAGTCAGTGGAAAATGGCAGTCATATAGAGAGGTGATTCAGACCACACAAGGTTGCAAAGTTACCAGAATATTCCTGGATTTTGATCATTAACAGAAAATCTATGGCAATAATATAATAATAACAAGAACAATATAATAATAATGATGATAATAATAATAACAATAATTATAATATAATAATAATATAACGATATAATAATAATGATAATAATAATATAATAATAACAATAATTATAATATAATATAACAATAATAACAATAACATTGTTATATAATAGTAATAATAATAACAATAATAATAACAGTAATAATACTAATATAATGCTAATAATAAAATAATATAATAATTATTATAATATAATTATAATAACTATAACAATATAATGATAACAATAATATAATAATACTAATAATAATATTATAATAATATAATAATATATGAACAATTATAACATAATAGTAATAATAATAATGATATAATATAATAATGATAATATAATAATGTAATTATAATGATACTATTAATAATATAATAATAATAATACAATAATAGTAATAATAATATAATATTATTAATAATCTAATCAAAAATCCAATCAAATCAAATGTATTTGTCACATACACATGGTTAGCAGATGTTAATGCGAGTGTAGCGAAATGCTTGTGCTTCTAGTTCCAATAATGCAGTAATAACCAACGAGTAATCTAACTAACAATTCCAAAACTACTACCTTATACACACAAGTGTAAAGGGATAAAGAATATGTACATAAAGATATATGAATGAGTGATGGTACAGAGCAGCATAGGCAAGATGCAGTAGATGGTATCGAGTACAGTATATACATATGAGATGAGTAATGTAGGGTATGTAAACAAAGTGGCATAGTTTAAAGTGGCTAGTGATACATGTATTACATAAAGATGCAGTAGATGATATAGAGTACAGTATATACATATGAGATGAGTAATGTAGGGTATGTAAACATTATATTAAGTAGCATTGTTTAAAGTGGCTAGTGATATATTTTACATCAATTTCCATCAATTCCCATTATTAAAGTGACTGGAGTTGAGTCAGTGTGTTGGCAGCAGCCACTCAATGTTAGTGGTGGCTGTTTAACAGTCTGATGGCCTTGAGATAGAAGCTGTTTTTCAGTCTCTCGGTCCCTGCTTTGATGCACCTGTACTGACCTCGCCTTCTGGATGATAGCGGGGTGAACAGGCAGTGGCTCGGGTGGTTGTTGTCCTTGATGATCTTTATGGCCTTCCTGTGACATCGGGTGGTGTAGGTGTCCTGGAGGGCAGGTAGTTTGCCCCCGGTGATGCGTTGTGCAGACCTTATTACCCTCTGGAGAGCCTTACGCTTGTGGGCGGAGCAGTTGCCGTACCAGGCGGTGATACAGCCCGACAGGATGCTCTCGATTGTGCATCTGTAGAAGTTTGTGAGTGCTTTTGGTGACAAGCCAAATTTCTTCAGCCTCCTGAGCTTGAAGAGGCACTGCTGCGCCTTCTTCACGATGCTGTCTGTGTGGGTGGACCAATTCAGTTTGTCTGTGATGTGTATGCCGAGGAACTTAAAACTTACTACACTCTCCACTACTGTCCCATCGATGTGAATAGGGGGGTGCTCCCTCTGCTGTTTCCTGAAGTCCACAATCATCTCCTTAGTTTTGTTGACGTTGAGTGTGAGGTTATTTTCCTGACACCACACTCCGAGGGCCCTCACCTCCTCCCTGTAGGCCGTATCGTCGTCTTTGGTAATCAAGCCTACCACTGTTGTGTCGTCCGCAAACTTGATGATTGAGTTGGAGGCGTTTATGGCCACGCAGTCACGGGTGAACAGGGAGTACAGGCGAGGGCTCAGAACGCACCCTTGTGGGGCGCCAGTGTTGAGGATCAGCAGGGTGGAGATGTTGTTACCTACCCTAACCACCTGGGGGCGGTCCGTCAGGAAGTCCATTACCCAGTTGCACAGGGCGGGGTCGAGACCCAGATAATAATAATGATAATATAATAATAATATTAATAATAATAATAATAATAATAATGTAATGATACTATAATGATAATAATAAAATAATAATGATAATATAATAATGATAGTAATAATATAATAATAATATAATAATAATAATAGTAATAATGATAGTAGTAATATAATAATGATAATATAATAATGATAGTAATAATATAATAATGATAATATAATAATAATAATATAATAATGATAGTAATAATATAATAATGATAATATAATAATGATAGTAATAATGATAGTAGTAATATAATAATGATAGTAGTAATATAATAATGATAATATAATAATGATAGTAATAATATAATAATGATAATATAATAATGATAGTAATAATGATAGTAGTAATATAATAATGATAATATAATAATAATAATATAATAATGATAGTAATAATATAATAATGATAATATAATAATGATAGTAATAATGATAGTAGTAATATAATAATGATAGTAGTAATATAATAATGATAATATAATAATGATAGTAATAATATAATAATGATAATATAATAATGATAGTAATAATGATAGTAGTAATATAATAATGATAGTAGTAATATAATAATGATAATATAATAATGATAATATAATAATGATAATATAATAATGATAGTAGTAATATAATAATGATAATATAATAATGATAGTAATAATATAATAATGATAATATAATAATGATAATAATAATAATATAATAATGATAGTAGTAATATAATAATGATAATATAATAATGATAGTAGTAATATAATAATGATAATGATAATATAATAATGATAGTAGTAATATAATAATGATAATATAATAATGATAGTAGTAATATAATAATGATAATATAATATAATAATGATAATATAATAATGATAATATAATAATGATAATATAATAATGATAGTAGTAATATAATAATGATAATAATGATAATAATAATATAATAATAATGATAATATAATAATGATAATATAATAATGATATAATAATGATAATATAATAATGATAATATAATAATGATAATAATAATATAATAATGATAATATTATAATGATATAATAATGATAATATAATAATGATAGTAGTAATATAATAGTGATATTAATAACATAATAATGATAGTAATAAAAATAGAAATAAAAAACATCTAATCAACAATGGCATTATTTTCAATTGACTCTGAAACTATTCCAACCATTGACTTTTTTTCCCCAACTGCCACAGGCAAGTTCATCAGTGCTTTCTCAGGCTGAGGATGTGTCATTTAAACTCGAAATAGTCCTAGCCTAGACACTGATATGTGTCCCAGATCGAACCCTATTCCCTATGTAGTGCACTACTTTAGACCAGGGCCTTACTATATAACCCTATTCCCTATACAGAACTCAATGTTACTATAGGTTGGGGATGTGTCCTGGCCCAGACACTGATATGTGTCCCAGATCGAACCCTATTCCCTATGTAGTGCACTACTTTAGACCAGGGCCTTACTATATAACCCTATTCCCTATACAGAACTCAATGTTACTATAGGTTGGGGATGTGTCCTGGCCCAGACACTGATATGTGTCCCAGATCGAACCCTATTCCCTATGTAGTGCACTACTTTAGACCAGGGCCTTACTATAGGGGGCGGCAGCGTAGCCTAGTGGTTAGAGCGTTGGACTAGTAACCGGGAGGTTGCGAGTTCAAACCCCGAGCTGACAAGGTACAAATCTGTTGTTCTGCCCCTGAACAGGCAGTTAACCCACTGTTCCCAGGCCGTCATTGAAAATAAGAATATGTTCTTAACTTGCCTGGTTAAATAAAGGTAAAATAAATAAATATAACCCTATTCCCTATACAGAACTCAATGTTACTATAGGTTGGGGATGTGTCCTGGCCCAGACACTGACGGCTAGTTTCCCGGACATTGTTTAAGCTATCATCCGGCTCTTTGTTTAAGCTATCATCCGGCTCTTTGTTTAAGCTATCATCCGGCTCTTTGTTTAAGCTATCATCCGGCTCTTTGTTTAAGCTATCATCCGGCTCTTTGTTTAAGCTATCATCCGGCTCTTTGTTTAAGCTATCATCCGGCTCTTTGTTAAAGCTATCATCTGGCTCTTTGTTAAAGCTATCATCCGGCTCTTTGTTTAAGCTATCATCCGGCTCTTTGCTAACAAACACAGTTTAACAACTCAATAAACCCATACAAATGAAAGGAAGAAATAATGAGCTTTTTAGTGCAGGACTAGAATGAACTTGTGTCTGGTGCGGGACACCGGCCCTCAAGCCTATATGAATCAGAAGACTAGACAGCCCCGCCTGCTTCAAGAGTCCCTTTGAGGACGGTAAAACAAAGGACAAAATACTCAGGAGCCTATTGGGAAAGAGAACAGTCACAGTAGAAGGCTGAGCCTTCCGTATGTTTCTGTGATTGGCTTTGCGCCAAGCCAAACTCTGCAAGGTGAATTACTGCACTGTTTGGAGCTGCATTGTTTACTGCACCCGCAATAACATCTGCTAAGTATATGTACCTTCGCTTGAAAAAATGTGAAAAGAGCATCAATAGTACTGTTTGTCCATCTTGAGACACCATAGACAGAAATGTGTAGTTTTTTTCCAGAGGTCACGTAATTTTACATCTAACTAAGATGTTTAGTTCAGTATTTCCCATGTGAGAAAATTGGCATTGAAAAAGATTAGTCTCTCATTGAATAACAACAAACACACAATTGAATAATTACTACTGTTGACCAATCACCAATGAAGGGTCGTAAACTTTGGCTACCGACTTTGGCTTGGCTCAACGGACGAAAAAAAACCTTTGCCTGATGACCAAAACAAACAAAAATGTCACAAAATATAGTCATAATATTTACACAAACTGTTCTGAATTGTTTGGGATGGGAAGCACGAGGAAGCATGAGGAAGCATGAGGACTGAGGGAGCATGAGGAAGCATGAGGACTGAGGGAACATGAGGAAGCATGAGGACGCCTTCAGAGGAAGACTGGGGAAGCATGAGGAAGCATGAGGAAGCATGAGGACGCTTTCAGAGGAAGAATGAGGAAGCATGAGGAAGCATGAGGAAGCATGAGGACTGAGGGAGCATGAGGAAGCATGAGGAAGCATGAGGAAGACTGAGGAAGCATGGGGAAGCATGAGGAAGCATGAGGAAGCATGAGGACGCCTTCAGAGGAAGAATGAGGACTGAGGGAGCTGGGATAAGAGCTATGAGATAGCAAAGAAGGGCGGTACGGAGTGGAGTGCATATAGGAAGGATATAATACCCACGCACGAACACACACACACACACACACACACAGACAAGGCCATGGCTGATTAATCCATCACTCCAACAAGCGCTCACACCCTTCTCCACCGTCAATTCCTCCTCTCCTCCGCCCTGAATTTGCTACTTGTCCTGCACGAGTGCCACAGATTTAGTACCTCTCACACCGCTGCCACCCACCAGGGGTTAGAATGATCTATGAGAGAGAGAGAGAGAGAGAGAGAGAGAGAGAGAGAGAGAGAGAGAGAGAGAGAGAGAGAGAGAGAGAGAGAGAGAGGAGAGAGGTGGGTGAGAGAGAGAGAGAGAGAGAGAGAGAGAGAGAGAGAGAGAGAGAGAGAGAGAGAGAGAGAGAGAGAGAGAGAGAGATTGAATTGAGAGAGAGAGAGAGAGAGAGAGAGAGAGAGAGATTGAATTGAGAGAGAGAGATTTAATTGAGAAACAGAGAGGGAGGAGAGAGAGAGAGTTCATTTAATTTAATTGAGAGAGAGAGAGAGAGAGGGAGAGGGAGGGAGGAGAATTGAATTGAGACAGCGAGTGAATTGAATTGAGAGAGAGCGGGAGAGAAAGAAAGAGAGGGAGGGAGAGAGAGAGTGCATTTAATTTAATTGAGAGAGAGAGAGAGAGAGAGAGAGAGAGAGAGAGAGAGAGAGAGAGAGAGAGAGAGAGAGAGAGAGAGAGAGAGAGAGAGTGAATTTAATTGAATTGAGAGAGAGAGAGAGAGAGAGTGAATTGAGAGAGAGCGGGAGAGAAAGAGAGTGAGAGAGAGGAAAGATTAGAGGTTGAGGTTCCAGCTCTCATATCTCTCTGTCTCGCTCTCACTCTCTCTCTATATATATATATATATATATATTATATACAGTAGCTTGTGAAGGTATTCATCCCCCTTGGCATTTTTCCTTTTTAGTTGTTACACCCTGAAATTAAAATACATTTTTTGGGGGTTGTATCATTTGATTTACACAACATGCCTACCACTTTGAAGATGTAACGTATTTTTTATTGTGAAAAAAAAAACAAGAAATAAGACAAAAAACAGACAACTTGAGCATACATAACTATTCACCCCACCCAGAGTCAATACTTTGTAGAGACACCTTTTCAGCAATTATAGCTGGTATGTCTCTATAAGCTTGGCACATCTAACCAATGGGATTTTTGCCCATTCTTCAAGGCAAAACTGCTCCAGCTCCTTCAAGTTGAATGGTTTCGGTTGGTGTACATCAATCTTTAAGTTAAGTCATACCACAGATTCTCAATTGGATTGAGGTCTGGGCTTTGACTAGGCCATTCCAAGTAATTTAAATGTTTCCCCTTAAACCACCAGAGTGTTGCTTTAGCAGTATGCTTAGGGTCATTGTCCTGTTGGAAGGTGAACCTCCGTCCCAGTCTCAAATCTCTGGAAGACTGAAACAGGTTTCCCTCAAGAATTGCCTCGTATTTAGCGCCATCCATCATTCCTTCAATTCTGACCAGTTTCCCAGTGCCTGCCAATGAAAAATATCCCCACAGCATAATGAGTCCGCCACCACGCTTCACTGTGGGGATGGAGTTCTCGGGGGGATGAGAGGTGTTGGGGTTGCGACAGACATAGCGTTTTCCTTGATGGCCAGAAAGCTCAATTTTAGTTTCATCTGACCAGAGTACCTTCTTCCATATGTTTGGGGAGTCTCCCACATGCCTTTTGGCGAACACCAAATGTGTTTGCTTATTTTTTTCATTAAGCAATGTTTTTTTTCTGACCACTCTTCCGTAAAGGCTTAAAGTGGTCCTATGGACAGATACTCCAGTCTCCGCTGTGGAGCTTTGCAGCTCCTTCAGGGTTATGTTTGGTCTCTTTGTTACCTCTCTGATTAATGCCCTCCTTGCCTGCTCTGTGAGTTTTGGTGTGGGGCCCCCTCTTGGCAGGTTTGTTGTGGTGCCATATTATTTCAATTTTGAATAATGGATAATGTGTGTGTTCAAAGTTTTCTATATTTTTTTATAATCCAACCCTGATCTGTACTTCTCCACAACTTTGTCCCTGACCTGTTTGGAGAGCTCCTTGGTCATCATGGTGTCTCTTGCTTGGTGGTGCCCCTTGCTTAGTGGTGTTGCAGACTCTGGGGCCTTTCAGAACAGGTGTATATATACTGAGATCATTTGACACTCAAATTGCACACAGGTGGACTTTATTTAACTAATTATGTGACTTTTGAAGGTAATTGGTTGCACCAGATGTTATTTAGGGGGAGGGGCTTCATAGCAAAGGGGGTGAATACATACGCACGCACTTTTCCGTTTTTTTTGTGTGACTTTTTTGAAACCAGTTATTTTTTTCATTTCACTTCATCAAATTGGACTATTTAGAGTCTGTCCATTTCATAAAATCCAGATAAAAATCTATTTAAATTACAGGTTGTAATGAAACAAAATAGGAGAAACGCCAAGGGGGATGTACACTTTTTCAAGACACTGTACATCTCCCTCTTTCTCTCTCTGTACCTCAATTGGCTAATGTAGTGTTACTCTCATTGCAGTCTCATCCCATCAGTGTGCAACAGCCAGAGAGGGTAATCAAGACTAACGAACTGCAGAATTTTATGGCCAAACATGAGGCTAAACTCCATTCTGTTCCTATTATAGGTAGACAGACACACCCCACTGCCCTGCCACAAACATTACACACACACACACACACAGAACCAAGGTCACTGTGAAAAGATTAGTACCAGCCAGTAAATAGTTTAATTAGGCAAGTCGTTAAGGAGCGTCTGCTAATGATTCCCAAACACAGACAGACTGTTCTGCTACTCACTATACTATCTATACCTGCATGGTAAACAACAGGTGTAGACTAGCATAAATACTTATTTAAGGGCCTTCCCAACAATGCAAATAATAGAAAAATAAGTTTGAGTTGGTGTTAGTGCAAAAAAGGTAAATTCTGTCCAGGTAACCATTTGGTTAACTATTTAACTAATGATGGTGTTAGAGTCGTGCGTGGCCATGCAGTCGTGGGTGAACAGGGAGGACAGGAGGGGACTAAGCACACAACCCTGAGGGGACACTGTGTTGAGGGTCAAAGTGGCAGATGTGTTAAGGCCTACCCTACCCTTAAAGGTACATTCCAATCACCTTAAAGATACATTCCAATCACCTTAAAGATACATTCCAATCACCATAAAGATACATTCCAATCACCTTAAAGATACATTCCAATCACCTTAAAGATACATTCCAATCACCTTAAATATACATTCCAATCACCTTAAAGATACATTCCAATCACCTTAAAGATACATTCCAATCACCTTAAAGATACATTCCAATCCCCTTAAAGATACATTCCAATCACCTTAAAGATACATTCCAATCACCTTAAACAGAGACATTTCAATCACCATAAAGAGAGACATTCCAATCACGTTAAAGATACATTCCAATCACCTTAAAGATTCATTCCAATCACCTTAAAGATACATTCAATCACCATAAAGAGAGACATTCCAATCACCTTAAAGATACATTCCAATCACCTTAAAGATACATTCCAATCACCATAAAGATACATTCCAGTCACATTAAAGATACATTCCAATCACCTTAAAGATACATTCCAATCACCTTAAAGAGAGACATTCCAATCACCTTAGAGAGACATTCCAATCACCATAAAGAGAGACATTCCAATCACCTTAAAGATACATTCCAATCACCATAAAGAGAGACATTCCAATCACCTTAAAGATACATTCCAATCACCATAAAGAGAGACATTCCAATCACCTTAAAGATACATTCCAATCACCATAAAAGATACATTCCAATCACCATAAAGATACATTCCAATCACCTTAAAGATACATTCCAATCACCTTAAAGATACATTCCAATCACCTTAAAGATACATTCCAATCACCATAAAGATACATTCCAATCACCTTAAAGATACATTCCAATCACCATAAAGATACATTCCAATCACCATAAAGAGAGACATTCCAATCACCTTAAAGACACATTCCAATCACCATAAAGAGAGACATTCCAATCACCTTAAAGAGACATTCCAATCACCATAAAGAGAGACATTACAATCACCATAAAGATACATTCCAATCACCTTAAAGATACATTCCAATCACCTTAAAGATACATTCCAATCACCATAAAGATACATTCCAATCACCATAAAGATACATTCCAATCACCATAAAGATACATTCCAATCACCTTAAAGATACATTCCAATCACCTTAAAGATACATTCCAATCACCATAAAGATACATTCCAATCACCATAAAGATACATTCCAATCACCTTAAAGATACATTCCAATCACCTTAAAGACACATTCCAATCACCATAAAGAGAGACATTCCAATCACCATAAAGATACATTCCAATCACCTTAAAGATACATTCCAATCACCTTAAAGATACATTCCAATCACCTTAAAGATACATTCCAATCACCATAAAGATACATTCCAATCACCTTAAAGATACATTCCAATCACATTAAAGATACATTCCAATCACCTTAAAGATACATTCCAATCACCTTAAAGATACATTCCAATCACCATAAAGATACATTCCAATCATCATAAAGATACATTCCAATCACCATAAAGAGAGACATTCCAATCACCTTAAAGATACATTCCAATCACCTTAAAGATACATTCCAATCACCTTAAAGATACATTCCAATCACCTTAAAGATACATTCCAATCACCTTAAACATACATTCCAATCACCTTAAAGAGAGACATTCCAATCACCTTAAAGATACATTCCAATCACCTTAAAGATACATTCCAATCACGTTAAAGATACATTCCAATCACCTTAAACATACATTCCAACCACCTTAAAGAGACATTCCAATCACCTTAAAGAGAGACATTCCAATCACCTTAAAGATACATTCCAACCACCATAAAGATACATTCCAATCACCTTAAAGAGACATTCCAATCACCTTAAAGATACATTCCAATCACCATAATGAGACATTCCAATCACCTTAAAGATACATTCCAATCACGTTAAAGATACATTCCAATCACCTTAAAGATACATTCCAATCACCTTAAAGACATTCCAATCACCATAAAGATACATTCCAATCATCATAAAGATACATTCCAATCACCATAAAGAGAGACATTCCAATCAACATAAAGAGAGACATTCCAATCACCTTAAAGATACATTCCAATCACCTTAAAGATACATTCCAATCACCTTAAAGATACATTCCAATCACCTTAAAGATACATTCCAATCACGTTAAAGATACATTCCAATCACCTTAAAGATACATTCCAATCACCTTAAAGATACATTCCAATCACGTTAAAGATACATTCCAACCACCATAAAGATACATTCCAATCACCTTAAAGAGACATTCCAATCACCTTAAAGATACATTCCAATCACCATAAAGAGACATTCCAATCACCTTAAAGATACATTCCAATCACCTTAAAGAGACATTCCAATCACCTTAAAGATACATTCCAATCACCATAAAGAGACATTCCAATCACCATAAAGAGACATTCCAATCACCTTAAAGAGACAATCCAATCACCTTAAAGAGACATTCCAATCACCTTAAAGAGACATTCCAATCACCTTAAAGAGACATTCCAATCACCTTAAAGAGAGACATTCCAATCACCTTAAAGATACATTCCAATCACCTTAAACATGCATTCCAACCACCTTAAAGAGACATTCCAATCACCTTAAAGAGAGACATTCCAATCACCTTAAAGATACATTCCAACCACCATAAAGATACATTCCAATCACCTTAAAGATACATTCCAATCAGCTTAAAGATACATTCCAATCACCATAAAGATACATTCCAATCACCTGAAAGATACATTCCAATCACCTTAAAGATACATTCCAATCACCTTAAAGATACATTCCAGTCACATTAAAGATACATTCCAATCACCATAAAGATACATTCCAATCACCATAAAGATACATTCCAATCACCTTAAAGATACATTCCAGTCACCATAAAGATACATTCCAATCACCATAAAGATATATTCCAATCACCTTAAAGATACATTCCAATCACCATAAAGATACATTCCAATCACCTTAAAGATACATTCCAATCACCTTAAAGATACATTCCAATCACCATAAAGATACATTCCAATCACCTTAAAGATACATTCCAATCACATTAAAGATACATTCCAATCACCATAAAGATACATTCCAATCATCTTAAAGACACATTCCAATCACATTAAAGATACATTCCAATCACCATAAAGATACATTCCAATCACCTTAAAGATACATTCCAATCACCATAAAGATACATTCAATCACCATAAAGATACATTCCAATCACCTTAAAGATACATTCCAATCCCCTTAAAGATACATTCCAATCACCTTAAAGATACATTCCAATCACATTAAAGATACATTCCAATCACATTAAAGATACATTCCAATCACATTAAAGATACATTCCAATCACATTAAAGATACATTCCAACCACCATAAAGATACATTCCAATCACCTTAAAGATACATTCCAATCCCCTTAAAGATACATTCCAATCACCTTAAAGATACATTCCAATCACATTAAAGATACATTCCAATCATTAAAGATACATTCCAATCACATTAAAGATACATTCCAATCACATTAAAGATACATTCCAACCACCATAAAGATACATTCAATCACCAGACATTCCAATCAGAGCCAAACACAGATGCAGCTCACAGCTCCAGCTTTGTGATCAGCCAATCATCTATCAGTGTAATTACACATGAGTAATGAGGTGGAGGAAGAGAGAAAGGGAGCAAGATGGAAAGAGAGAAGGGGCTAGAGAGAATGATACGGGGGAGAGAGAACTCTGTTTGTTTGGGGCACTGTAGAAACTTTCCATGCAATTAGACAGTAATACCAATCAGAGGCGGTTGAGGGAGTAGATCATCATCTGGTCTAACAGTGGGTTTATGGTCATGATGATAAAGGGAGGGAGGGAGAGACAGAGAGAGCTAGAGAGAGAGAAATAGAGAGAGCGAGAGAGATAAATAGAGAGAGACAGAGAGAGCTAGAGAGAGAGAAATAGAGAGAGACAGAGAGAGCTAGAGAGGGAGAAATAGAGAGAGAAATAGAGAGAGAGACAGAGAGAGCTAGAGAGAGAGAGAAATAGAGAGAGGGAGAGAGACAGAGAGAGCTAGAGAGAGAGAAATAGAGAGAGAAATAGAGAGAGACAGAGAGAGCTAGAGAGAGAAATAGAGAGAGAGACAGAGAGCTAGAGAGAGAAATATATAGAGAGAGAGACAGAGAAATAGAGAGACCGAGAGAGACAGAGAGAGCTAGAGAGAGAAATAGAGAGAGAGACAGCGAGAGAGAAATAGAGACAGAGAGAGCTAGAGAAAGAGAAATAGAGAGAGAGAGAGTCAGAGAGAGCTAGAGAGAGAGAAATATATATAGAGAGAGACAGAGACAGAGAGCTAGAGAGAGAGAAATAGAGAGAGAGAGACAGCATGTCAGAAATCAGCTCAATGCAATTGAAGAATCCATAGACTCTAACCACTTCTGGGAAAATTGGAAAACACTAAACAAACAACAACACGAAGAATTATCTATCCAAAATGGAGATGTATGGGTAAACCACTTCTCCAATCTTTTTGGTTCTATAACAAAGAACAAAGAGCAAAAACATATACATGATCAAATACAGATCTTAGAATCAACTATTAAAGACTACCAGAACCCACTGGATTCTCCAATTACATTGAATAATTACAGGACAAAATAAAAACCCTCCAACCCAAAAAGGCCTGTGGTGTCGATGGTATCCTCAATGAAATGATCAAATATACAGACAACAAATTCCAATTGGCTATACTAAAACTCTTTAACATCATACTTAGCTCTGGCATCTTCCCCAATATTTGGAACCAAGGACTGATCACCCCAATCCACAAAAGTGGAGACAAATTTGACCCCAATAACTACCGTGGAATATGTGTCAACAGTAACCTTGGGAAAATCCTCTGCATTATTATTAACAGCAGACTCGTACATTTCCTCAATGAAAACAATGTACTGAGCAAATGTCAAATTGGCTTTTTACCAAATTACCGTACAACAGACCATGTATTCACCCTGCACACCTTAATTGACAACCAAACAAACCAAAACAAAGGCAAAGTCTTCTCATGCTTTGTTGATTTCAAAAAAGCCTTCGACTCAATTTGGCATGAGGGTCTGCTATACAAACTGATGGAAAGTGGTGTTGGGGGTAAAACATATGACATTATAAAATCCATGTACACAAACAACAAGTGTGCGGTTAAAATTGGCAAAAACACACACATTTCTTCACACAGGGTCGTGGGGTTAGACAGGGATACAGCTTAAGCCCCACCCTCTTCAACATATATATCAACAAACTGGCGCGGGCACTAGAAAAGTCTGCAGCACCCGGCCTCCCCTGCTAGAATGCAAAGTCAAATGTCTGCTGTTTGCTGATGATCTGGTGCTTCTGTCACCAACCAAGGAGGGCCTACAGCAGCACCTAGATCTTATGCACAGATTCTGTCAGACCTGGGCCCTGACAGTAAATCTCAGTAAGACCAAAATAATGGTGTTCCAAAAAAGGTCCAGTCACCAGGACCACAAATACAAATTCCATCTAGACACTGTTGCCCTAGAGCACACAAAAACTATACATACCTTGGCCTAAACATCAGCGCCACAGGTAACTTCCACAAAGGTGTGAACGATCTGAGAGACAAGGCAAGAAGGGCATTCTATGCCATCAAAAGAAACATAAATTTCAACATACCAATTAGGATTTGGCTAAAAATACTTGAATCAGTCATAGAGCCCATTGCCCTTTATGGTTGTGAGGTCTGGGGTCCGCTCACCAACCAAGACTTCACAAAATGGGACAAACACCAAATTGAGACTCTGCACGCAGAATTCTGCAAAAATATCCTCCGTGTACAACGCAAAACACCAAATAATGCATGCAGAGCAGAATTAGGCCGATACCCACTAATTATCAAAATCCAGAAAAGAGCCATTAAATTCTACAACCACCTAAAAGGAAGCGATTCACAAACCTTCCATAACAAAGCCATCACAAACAGAGATGAACCTGGAGAAGAGTCCCTAAGCAAGCTGGTCCTGGGGCTCTGTTCACAAACACAAACACACCCTACAGAGCCCCAGGACAACAGCACAATTAGACCCAACCAAATCATGAGAAAACAAAAAGATAATTACTTAACACATTGGAAAGAATTAACAAAAAAACAGAGCAAACTAGAATGCTATTTGGCCCTACACAGAGAGTACACAGCGGCAGAATACCTGACCACTGTGACTGACCCAAAATTAAGGAAAGCTTTGACTATGTACAGACTCAGTGACCATAGCCTTGCTATTGAGAAAGGCCGCCGTAGGCAGACATGGCTCTCAAGAGAAGACAGGCTATGTGCTCACTGCCCACAAAATGAGGTGGAAACTGAGCTGCACTTCCTAACCTCCTGCCCAATGTATGACCATATTAGAGAGACATATTTCCCCGAGATCACACAGATCCACAATGATTCGAAAACATATCCGATTTTGAAAAACTCCCATATCTACTGGGTGAAATTCCACAGTGTGCCATCACAGCAGCAAGATTTGTGACCTGTTGCCACGAGAAAAGGGCAACCAGTGAAGAACAAACACCATTGTAAATACAACCCATATTTATGCTTATTTATTTTATCTTGTGTCCTTTAATTATTTGTACATTGTATATATATATATATATATATATATATATATATATATATATATATATATATATATATATATATATATAATATGACATTTGTAATGTCTTTACTGTTTTGAAACTGTTGTATGTGTAACGTTTACTGTTAATTTTTGTTGTTTTTCACTTTATATATTCACTTTGTATGTTGTCTACCTCACTTGCTTTGGCAATGTTAACACATGTTTCCCATGCCAATAAAGCCCCTTGAATTGAATTTAATTGAATTGACAGAGACAGAGAGCTTAGAGAGAGACAGAGCTAGAGAGAGAGAAATAGAGAGAGAGAGAGAGGTTAAAGGCCCAGGCCAGAACCACAAGGCAATTTAACAAGCTATTATGCCATCTCATTCTGCTTGACATCACAAAGAGGGATATTTGTCCTGGTGTAGGTCAGGGAGAGATAAACCGTAATTACGACCCGAATCAACAACCAAATAAACCATAAATAAACCCTAATGTCCATTAAAACCAGTATGGTTTAGTGGTATTGAGGAATGTACATTGTGGTACACAGGCACAAATACGTTATAGCTCTGTGACACAGTAACAGACTCAGTAAACAACAAGACTTTCACAGTGGCATAAAAAAACACAATGTAATGTCACAGCGGGAGAAATATCTTTACTTGACTCAGGTCTACTGAGCCGAGAGGCATACAGGAGCTTCCCTCAGGGGGGACGAGCTGTGAGAATAACTATGAGAGACACATCGAAAAGGGAAGCAAGAAGGACACAGGCAGAGAAGCAATAGGAGAGAGTAGGAGAGAAAGCTCACAGAAAGGGGGATTATTGAAAATATATACCACGTATGTTCGAATTCTATCTCAATGGTGTAAACAGAGTTCAAGAAGACCAGCAACACCAGTCGGGTTCCCATTCACCCAGGTTCCTTCCACAAAAACCATGTCAGAAAAAAAGGATCATTGCGACGTGTGATGAAAATAAGTAGACACATGACAATTATTAGAATGTGACAAATACTAGTTAAGTCTTGAATTCTATCCGTGCTGGATTAATTATTTGGAAACTCGCCATAGCAGGACATTTTCTCAAATCTATTTTCTGTGCAAAGTTTCTAAATGTCGACAAAAAATATCACTGGACAAGTTAATGGAACATCAGCAGTCTCTTACTCAGCCAGGTCTCTTACCACACAGTTAAATAGTCCCATGAGTTTGACAAAGCAAGACTATAACACCAACAACAATGAGACAAGAGAACACACAGAAAGGTCTTGAACACCAGTAACAATGAGACATGAGAACACACATGGAATGTTCTAAAACACCAGTAACAATGAGACATGAGAACACACATGGAATGTTCTAGAACACCAGTAACAATGAGACAACAGAACAATGAGACAATAACAAGAACACACAGAATGTTATAGAACACCAGTAACAATGAAACAAGAGAACACATGGGATGGTCTAAAACAGAACACACATGGAATGTTCTAAAACACCAGTAACAATGAGACATGAGAACACACATGGAATGTTCTAGAACACCAGTAACAATGAGACAACAGAACACATGGAATGTTCTAGAACACCAGTAACAATGAGACAACAGAACACATGGAATGTTCTAGAACACCAGTAACAAGGAGACAATAGAACACATGGGATGGTCTAAAACACCAGTAACAATGAGACAACAGAACACATGGAATGTTCTAGAACACCAGTAACAAGGAGACAATAGAACACACAGAATGTTATAGAACACCAGTAACAATGAAACAAGAGAACACATGGGATGGTCTAAAACACCGGTAACAAGGAGACAATAGAACACACAGAATGTTCTAGAACAACAGTAACAATGAGACAATAGAACACACAGAATGTTCTAGAACACCAGTAACAATGAGACAATAGAACACATGGGATTGGTCTTGGATTAATAATAAGGAGGTTAACAGACAGATAGGTCTGTAGGTCTTTCTGTCCATGTGGTGTAACAGCATTAGATGTGGTGAGAGCCGGGTAAGATACTGGACAAAGAGTACTGGTGAATGACTGACAGGCACATTTGTGAGTGGGACAGAAAAAAGAGTCAACACGCTC
>NC_068437.1:54737138-54799638 GCF_023373465.1 Oncorhynchus keta | reverse complement strand
GTTGGTTTACTGAGCTCAGACCATCAGACCAGGCAGGATGCTCATCCATCTGTGAGGGGTTTACCCGCCAAAACTACTGCCATGACACACACACACACACACACACACACACACACACACACACACACACACACACACACACACACACGCACACGCACACGCACACGCACACGCACACGCACACGCACACGCACACGCACACGCACACGCACACGCACACGCACACGCGCGCGCGCGCGCGCGCGTGCGCTCTCTATCTAACTTCCTCAACTTGGACTGAGTCATGAGAGCCCACCACCTCAGTCTCCCCTGCTGGCCTTGACAATCTTAAAGGGGCAATGCTGTCCTTGACAACCTTAAAGGGGCAATGCTGTCCTTGACAACCTTACTTCTTCGGGATCGGTGTCCCATCCACGGGGCTGTTGAGCTAACGTAGGCTAATGCGACAAGCATGAGGTTGTAAGAAACAAGAACATTTCCCAGGACATAGACATTTCTGATATATGCAGAAAGCTGAAATTCTAATCTAACTGCACTGTCCAATTTACAGTAGCTATTACAGTGAAATAATACCGTGCTATTGCTTGACAACAAGTGGACAATTTTGAACATGAAAAGATATTAATAAACAAATGAGTCACATTTGGGCAGTCTTGACACAAAATTGGGAACATAAATACAATGGTTCATTGGATCAGTCTAAAAAATGTTGCACATACACTGCTGTCATCTAGTGGCCAGAATCTACATTTTACCTGGGCTGGAATAATACATTATGGACTTACTCTTGCATTTCAAAGATGATGGTACAAAAAAATACAAATGAAAGGTTTTTTTTTTTCATGGTATTATCTTTTACCAGATCCATTGTGTTATATTCTCCTACAATCCTTTCACATTTCCACAAATTTCAAAGTGTATCCTTTCAAATGGTACCAAGAATATGCTTATCCTTGTGTCAGGGCCTGAGCTTACAGGCAGTTAGATTTGGTGAAAATTGAAAAAAAGAGGCAGATCATTTTTTTACACATTTTTTATTTATTTCACCTTTGTTTAACCAGGTAGGCCAGTTGAGAACACCTTTGTTTAACCAGGTAGGCCAGTTGAGAACACCTTTATTTAACCAGGTCGGCCAGTTGAGAACACCTTTGTTTAACCAGGTAGGCCAGTTGAGAACACCTTTGTTTAACCAGGTAGGCCAGTTGAGAACACCTTTGTTTAACCAGGTAGGCCAGTTGAGAACACCTTTGTTTAACCAGGTAGGCCAGTTGAGAACACCTTTGTTAAGCAGGTAGGCCAGTTGAGAACACCTTTGTTTAACCAGGTAGGCCAGTTGAGAACACCTTTGTTTAACCAGGTAGGCCAGTTGAGAACACCTTTGTTTAACCAGGTAGGCCAGTTGAGAACACCTTTGTTTAACCAGGTAGGCCAGTTGAGAACACCTTTATAACCAGGTAGGCCAGTTGAGAACACCTTTGTTTAACCAGGTAGGCCAGTTGAGAACACCTTTGTTTAACCAGGTAGGCCAGTTGAGAACACCTTTGTTTAACCAGGTAGGCCAGTTGAGAACACCTTTGTTTAACCAGGTAGGCCAGTTGAGAACACCTTTGTTTAACCAGGTAGGCCAGTTGAGAACACCTTTGTTTAACCAGGTAGGCCAGTTGAGAACACCTTTGTTTAACCAGGTAGGCCAGTTGAGAACACCTTTGTTTAACCAGGTAGGCCAGTTGAGAACACCTTTGTTTAACCAGGTAGGCCAGTTGAGAACACCTTTGTTTAACCAGGTAGGCCAGTTGAGAACACCTTTGTTTAACCAGGTAGGCCAGTTGAGAACACCTTTATTTAACCAGGTAGGCCAGTTGAGAACACCTTTATTTAACCAGGTAGGCTAGTTGAGAACACCTTTATTTAACCAGGTAGGCCTGTTGAGAACACCTTTATTTAACCAGGTAGGCCAGTTGAGAACACCTTTATTTAACCAGGTAGGCCAGTTGAGAACACCTTTATTTAACCAGGTAGGCCAGTTGAGAACACCTTTATTTAACCAGGTAGGCCAGTTGAGAACACCTTTGTTTAACCAGGTAGGCAAGTTGAGAACACCTTTATTTAACCAGGTAGGCAAGTTGAGAACACCTTTATTTAACCAGGTAGGCCAGTTGAGAACACCTTTATTTAACCAGAGGCCAGTTGAGAACACCTTTGTTTAACCAGGTAGGCAAGTTGAGAACACCTTTATTTAACCAGGTAGGCAAGTTGAGAACACCTTTATTTAACCAGGTAGGCCAGTTGAGAACACCTTTATTTAACCAGGTAGGCCAGTTGAGAACACCTTTATTTAACCAGGTAGGCCAGTTGAGAACACCTTTATTTAACCAGGTAGGCCAGTTGAGAACACCTTTATTTAACCAGGTAGGCCAGTTGAGAACACCTTTATTTAACCAGGTAGGCCAGTTGAGAACACCTTTATTTAACCAGGTAGGCCAGTTGAGAACACCTTTATTTAACCAGGTAGGCCAGTTGAGAACACCTTTATTTAACCAACCAGTTGAGAACACCTTTGTTTAACCAGGTAGGCCAGTTGAGAACACCTTTGTTTAACCAGGTAGGCCAGTTGAGAACACCTTTGTTTAACCAGGTAGGCCAGTTGAGAACACCTTTGTTTAACCAGGTAGGCCAGTTGAGAACACCTTTGTTTAACCAGGTAGGCCAGTTGAGAACACCTTTGTTTAACCAGGTAGGCCAGTTGAGAACACCTTTGTTTAACCAGGTAGGCCAGTTGAGAACACCTTTGTTTAACCAGGTAGGCCAGTTGAGAACACCTTTGTTTAACCAGGTAGGCCAGTTGAGAACACCTTTATTTAACCACCAGTTGAGAACACCTTTGTTTAACCAGGTAGGCCAGTTGAGAACACCTTTGTTTAACCAGGTAGGCCAGTTGAGAAACTTTGTTTAACCCTTTGAGAACACCTTTGTTTAACCAGGTAGGCCAGTTGAGAACACCTTTGTTTAACCAGGTACCTTTATTTAACCAGGTAGGCCAGTTGAGAACACCTTTGTTTAACCAGGTAGGCCAGTTGAGAACACCTTTGTTTAACCAGGTAGGCCAGTTGAGAACACCTTTGTTTAACCAGGTAGGCCAGTTGAGAACACCTTTGTTTAACCAGGTAGGCCAGTTGAGAACACCTTTGTTTAACCAGGTAGGCCAGTTGAGAACACCTTTGTTTAACCAGGTAGGCCAGTTGAGAACACCTTTGTTTAACCAGGTAGGCCAGTTGAGAACACCTTTGTTTAACCAGGTAGGCCAGTTGAGAACACCTTTGTTTTAGGCCAGTTGAGAACACCTTTGTTTAACCAGGTAGGCCAGTTGAGAACACCTTTGTTTAACCAGGTAGGCCAGTTGAGAACACCTTTGTTTAACCAGGTAGGCCAGTTGAGAACACCTTTGTTTAACCAGGTAGGCCAGTTGAGAACACCTTTGTTTAACCAGGTAGGCCAGTTGAGAACACCTTTGTTTAACCAGGTAGGCCAGTTGAGAACACCTTTGTTTAACCAGGTAGGCCAGTTGAGAACACCTTTGTTTAACCAGGTAGGCCAGTTGAGAACACCTTTGTTTAACCAGGTAGGCCAGTTGAGAACACCTTTGTTTAACCAGGTAGGCCAGTTGAGAACACCTTTGTTTAACCAGGTAGGCCAGTTGAGAACACCTTTGTTTAACCAGGTAGGCCAGTTGAGAACACCTTTATTTAACCAGGTAGGCCAGTTGAGAACACCTTTATTTAACCAGGTAGGCCAGTTGAGAACACCTTTATTTAACCAGGTAGGCCAGTTGAGAACACCTTTGTTTAACCAGGTAGGCCAGTTGAGAACACCTTTGTTTAACCAGGTAGGCCAGTTGAGAACAAGTTCTCATTTACAATTGCGACCTGGCCAAGATAAAGCAAAGCAGTGCCACAAAAATAACAACACAGAGTTACACATGGGATTAACAAACGTACAGTCAATAACACAATAGAAAAATATGTATACAGTGTGTGCAAATTAAGTAAGGAGGTAAGGCAATAAATAGGCCAATAGTAGCGAAGTAATTACAATTTTGCAATTAACACTGGAGTGATAGATGTGCAGATGAGGATGTGCAAGTAGAAATACTGGTGTGCAAAAGAGCAGAAAAACAAAAATAAATATGGGATGAGGTATGTAGTTGGTTGGATGGACTATTTACAGATGGGCTGTGTACCACTGCAGCGATCGGTTAGCTGCTTTGACAGCTGATGCTTGAAGTTAGTGAGGGAGATAAAAGTCTCCAACTTCAGTCCAGATGTAAACAGAATGGTGTCGTCTGAGTAGAGGTGGATCAAAGAAGCACCCACAGCAAGAGCGACATCATTGATGTATACAGAGAAACAACCTTAAAGGGGAAATGCTGTCCTTGACAACCTTAAAGGGGCAATGCTGTCCTTGACAACCTTAAAGGGACAATGCTGTCCTTGACAACCTTAAAGGGACAATGCTGTCTTTGTCAACCTTAAAGGGACAATGCTGTCCTTGACAACCTTAAAGGGGCAATGCTGTCCTTGACAACCTTAAAGGGGCAATGCTGTCCTTGACAACCTTAAACGGGCAATGCTGTCCTTGACAACCTTAAAGGGGCAATGCTGTCCTTGACAACCTTAAAGGGGCAATGCTGTCCTTGACAACCTTAAAGGGACAATGCTGTCCTTGACAACCTTAAAGGGACAATGCTGTCTTTGTCAACCTTAAAGGGACAATGCTGTCCTTGACAACCTTAAAGGGACAATGCTGTCCTTGACAACCTTAAAGGGACAATGCTGGCTTTGATAACCTTAAAGGGGCAATGCTGTCCTTGACAACCTTAAAGAGACAATGCTGGCTTTGACAGCATTAAAGGGACAATGCTGTCCTTGACAACCTTAAAGAGACAATGCTGTCCTTGACAACCTTAAAGAGACAATGCTGTCCTTGACAACCTTAAAGAGACAATGCTGTCCTTGACAACCTTAAAGAGACAATGCTGTCCTTGACAACCTTAAAGAGACAATGCTGTCCTTGACAACCTTAAAGAGACAATGCTGTCCTTGACAACCTTAAAGAGACAATGCTGTCCATGACAACCTTAAAGGGACAATGCTGTCCTTGACAACCTTAAAGAGACAATGCTGTCCTTGACAACCTTAAAGAGACAATGCTGTCCATGACAACCTTAAAGGGACAATGCTGTCCTTGACAACCTTAAAGGGACAATGCTGTCCTTGACAACCTTAAAGGGACAATGCTGTCCTTGACAACCTTAAAGGGACAATGCTGGCTTTGACAGCATTACCGGGGCAATCTGCAATTGCTACATCCATAAATCCATCACTTGAAAATGCCTCATGAGCTCAACTGCCATAGAACCCAAAATATAAGCTTATTCTACTCCAGTTTTTGTAAACAAAGTAGATATCTATGAACACTATAGGCTGTATCCTCAAAACATGGTTCAAACTATAATGTTGATGTCATGGATAGTCAGTCCTTGCATCCATAGCTCTGTCTATGAATTTCAGAGTGGTAAACATTGATCCAGCCCTCAGCTTTTACCAAAATATTGTTCTTTGTTTCAACTGCAGATTGTACCTTTAACCTTAAGCTTCCCTGAAACACACAGACACACACACACAGACACACACACAGACACAGACAGACACACACACACAGACACACAGACACACACACAGACACAGACACACACAGACACACACACACACACACACACACACACACAGACACAGACACAGACACAGACACAGACACAGACACAGACACACACACACACACACACACACACACACACACACACACACACACACACAGACACACACGTACACAGGCACACACACACACACACACAGACACACACGTACACACGCACACACACACACACAAAACACACCTCTCAGTTCCTCCCCACCTCTCCTTGATTGACAGGTGTCATGGTCAGTACCGTCTTGTAATGGCCTGAGGCTTTGTATCCTAGGAGAATTATATATGTGTGTGTGTGTGTGTGTGCGTGTGTCTGAAGGAAAGCGTTTGAACAAACAGCTGAACGACTTTCTCCTGTGTCTTGAGGGCTGGAGGAAGAGGGATGGAGGGGTGGATGGGAGATGGAGGGAGAGAGGGAGAGAGGGATGGGAGATGGAGGGAGGGATGGAGGGAGGGGTGGATGGGAGATGGAGGGATAGAGAGATAGAGGGGGATGGGAGGGATGGAGGGGATGGGAGATGGAGGGAGGGATGGAAGGAGAGGGGGATGGGATATAGAGGGAGGGATGGAGGGAGAGGGAGATGGAGGAAGAGGGATGGAGGGGTGGATGGGAGATGGAGGGATAGAGGGAGAGGGGGATGGGAGATGGAGAGGGGGATGGGGATGGAGGGATAGAGGGAGAGGGGGATGGGAGATGGAGAGGGGGATGGGGATGGAGGGAGGGATGGAGGGAGAGGGAGAGGGGGTGGGAGATGGAGGGAGATGGAGGGAGAGGGATGGAGGGAGAGGGAGAGGGGATGGGAGATGGATGGAGGGAGGGATGGAGGGAGAGGGAGAGGGATGGAGGGAGGTGTGGATGGGAGATGGAGGGATAGAGGGAGAGGGGGATGAGAGATGGAGGGAGGGAGGGGTGCATGGCAGACAGTCTTTGTTGCTTCTTCTTCAGAATGAATCCTCACCATCAGGGGCATGGGGAGAGGAGGAGGATGGAGGGATGGAGAGGAGGAGGATGGAGGGATGGAGAGGATGGAGGGATGGAGAGGATGGAGGGATGGAGAGGAGGAGGATGGAGGGATGGGGAGGAGGAGGATGGGGGGATGGAGAGGAGGAGGATGGAGGGATGGAGAGGATGGAGGGATGGAGAGGAGGAGGATGGAAGGATGGAGAGGATGGAGGGATGGAGAGGATGGAGGGATGGAGAGGAGGAGGATGGAGGGATGGGGAGGAGGAGGATGGGGGGATGGAGAGGAGGAGGATGGAGGGATGGAGAGGATGGAGGGATGGAGAGGAGGAGGATGGAGGGATGTGGAGGAGGAGGATGGAGGGATGGAGAGGATGGAGGGATGGAGAGGAGGAGGATGGAGGGATGGAAAGGAGGAGGATGGAGGGATGGGGAGGAGGAGGATGGTTAGAGGAGAGGAGGATGAGGGATGGAGAGGAGGAGGATGGAGAGGATGGAGGGATGGAGAGGAGGAGGATGGAGGGATGGAGAGGAGGAGGATGGAGGGATGGAAAGGAGGAGGATGGAGGGATGGAAAGGAGGAGGATGGGGGATGGAAAGGAGGAGGATGGAGGGATGGAAAGGAGGAGGATGGAGGGATGGGGAGGAGGAGGATGGTTAGAGGAGAGGAGGATGAGGGATGGAGAGGAGGAGGATGGAGAGGAGGATGAGGGATGGAGAGGAGGAGGATCATGGAGGGATAGAGAGGATGGAGAGAGGAGAGGAGGAGGATGGAGAGAGGAGAGCAGCAGAGAAGGACGGATTGAGAGCAGGAAGGATGGGAGGAGGAGAGGAGGGGGAGGGAGGGATTGAGAGGAGGAGGTAGGGTGGAGGAGAGGAGGGGGAGGGGGCAGGGAGGGAGGGAGGAGGATGGGAGGAGGAGAGGAAGAGGATGGTTGGAGGAGAGGAGGAGGAGGGAGGGATGGAGGAGAGGAGGGGGGAGGGGGCAGGGAGGGAGGAGGATGGGAGGAGGAGAGGAAGAGGATGGTTGGAGGAGAGGAGGAGGAGGGAGGGATTGAGAGGAGGAGTTACAGTGGAGGAGAGGAGGGGGAGGGAGGGATTGAGAGGAGGTGGATGGTTGGAGGAGAGGAGGGGGAGGGGGATTGAGAGGAGGAGGGAGGGAGGGATTGAGAGGAGGAGGATGGTTGGAGGAGGGGGAGGAGGGAGGGATGGAGAGGAGGAGTTACAGTGGAGAGAGGAGGGGGAGGGAGGGATTGAGAGGAGGTGGATGGTTGGAGGAGAGGAGGGGGAGGGGGGATTGAGAGGAGGAGGGAGGGAGGGATTGAGAGGAGGAGGATGGTTGGAGGAGGGGAGGGAGGGAGGGATGGAGAGGAGGAGGTAGGGTGGAGGAGAGGAGGGGGAGGGAGGGATTGAGAGGAGGTGGTTGGTTGGAGGAGAGGGGGGGATTGAGAGGAGGAGGGAGGGTGGAACGGGTGTGAAGCGTCTAGTTTAAAATGAGATTTCTCTTCTTTATTTATTTAGTTGAACTCATAGCTCAAGGCTGTTGGTCTTGCTTTTTGTTGTATGTTCTCTACCCTCCTTCCCCTTCACTCCCCCAATGTGTGTGTGTGTGTGTGTGTGTGTGTGTGTGTGTGTGTGTGTGTGTGTGTGTGTGTGTGTGTGTGTGTGTGTGTGTGTGTGTGTGTGTGTGCGCGTGTGTGTGTCCATGCAGTATGTATGCAGGAGTCTGGTCTGCTCTGGTGTCTGTAGGGATGAATGTGATCTTTAGGTAAAGATCTGTTTAATTATGTGTGTGTCAGACATGCAGCTATGCCTGTACCCCCCCCAGTGGAACAGCAACCCCTCCCAGGCTGTAGCCAAACACAATGCCTGACAACAGCTCACATTGAAGCACGGAGATATATGTTTTAGTTATCTCTCATTCAGAGGTTATGGGGGAGATAGGAGAACAGAGAGATATGTTTTAGTTATCTCTCATTCAGAGATTATGGGGGAGATAGGAGAACAGAGATATATGTTTTAGATATCTCTCATTCAGAGGTTATGGAGGATGTATGTTTTAGTTATCTCTCACTCAGAGGTTATGGAGGAGATAGGAGAACAGAGAGACATGTTTTAGATATCTCTCATTCAGAGGTTATGGAGGATGTATGTTTTAGTTATCTCTCACTCAGACGTTATGGAGGAGATAGGAGAACAGAGAGATATGTTTTAGTTATCTCTCATTCAGAGATTATGGGGGAGATAGGAGAACAGAGATATATGTTTTAGATATCTCTCATTCAGAGGTTATGGAGGATGTATGTTTTAGTTATCTCTCACTCAGAGGTTATGGAGGAGATAGGAGAACAGAGAGATATGTTTTAGATATCTCTCATTCAGAGGTTATGGAGGATGTATGTTTTAGTTATCTCTCACTCAGACGTTATGGAGGAGATAGGAGAACAGAGAGATATGTTTTAGATATCTCTCCCTCAGAGGTTATGGGGGAGATAGGAGAACAGAGAGATATGTTTTAGTTATGTCTCATTCAGAGGTTATGGAGGATGTATGTTTTAGTTATCTCTCACTCAGAGGTTATGGAGGAGATAGGAGAACAGAGATATATGTTTTAGTTATCTCTCATTCAGAGGTTATGGGGGAGATAGGAGAACAGAGAGATATGTTTTAGATATCTCTCATTCAGAGGTTATTTAAGGATATATGTTTTAGTTATCTCTCATTCAGAGGTTATGGGGGAGATAGGAGAACAGAGAGATATGTTTTAGTTATCTCTCACTCAGAGGTTATGGAGGAGATAGGAGAACAGAGAGATATGTTTTAGATATCTCTCCCTCAGAGGTTATGGAGGATGTATGTTTTGTGCGTAATAATTGTGGAGATTTTAGTCCAGGTTTTATTCCCACCATATATAGTACTATACTCCCTCTATTTAATGTACTGTCCTCCCACTATTTCTAGTACTGTCCTCCCACTATAGATAGTACTGTACTCCTACTATTTATAGTACTGTACTCCCACTATATATAATACTGTACTCCCACTATAGATAGTACTGTACTCCTACTATTTATAGTACTGTCCTCCCACTATAGATAGTACTGTACTCCTACTATTTATAGTACTGTCCTCCCACTATTTATAGTACTGTCCTCCCACTATATATAGTACTGTCCTCCCACTATATATAGTACTGTACTCCCACTATATATAGTACTGTACTCTCACTATATATAGTACTGTACTCCCACTATATATAGTACTGTACTCCCACTAGGTATAGTACTGTACTCCCACTATATATAGTACTGTACTCCTACTATTTATAGTACTGTCCTCCCACTATAGATAGTACTGTCCTCCCACTATTTATAGTACTGTCCTCCCACTATATATAGTACTGTACTCCCACTATATATAGTACTGTACTCCCACTATATATAATACTGTACTCCCACTAGTTATAGTACTGTCCTCTCACTATAGATAGTACTGTACTCCTACTATTTATAGTACTGTCCTCCCACTATAGATAGTACTGTACTCCTACTATTTATAGTACTGTCCTCCCACTATAGATAGTACTGTACTCCTACTATTTATAGTACTGTCCTCCCACTATAGATAGTACTGTAATCCTACTATTTATAGTACTGTACTCCCACTATATATAGTAATGTACTCCTACTATATATAGTACTGTACTCCCACTATAGATAGTACTGTACTCCTACTATTTATAGTACTGTCCTCCCACTATATATAGTACTGTACTCCTACTATTTATAGTACTGTCCTCCCACTATAGATAGTACTGTACTCCTACTATTTATAGTACTGTCCTCCCACTATAGATAGTACTGTAATCCTACTATTTATAGTACTGTACTCCCACTATATATAGTAATGTACTCCTACTATATATAGTACTGTACTCCCACTATATATAGTACTGAGAAGTATGAGGATGAGGAGGATAATGAGGAGCAGGAGAGGATGGGGCTCTGTTAACTACTAGCTCGCTGAAAACTCCCTGTAATTCAGGTCTGATCATTGGTTCCTTCTCCACAGGGAACTAAACATACAGTATGTTGTTGACGTAGAGGAAACGATACTCCCCGAGCCACAATACACACACACGAACACACACACACACACACACACACACACACACACACACACACACACACACACACACACACACACACACACACACACACACACACACACACACACACACACACACACACACACGGTCAAGGATATCCCCACGGTATGTCCTTTTTCAACATTAAGACACATGTTAGCAGTAGTGACTTTATTGTCCCAGAAGGAAAGTGAATTTGCTTCATGTTTTAATAGATACAGACTGGAATGTCCTTGAGTTAAACTGAAACACTCTATTGTTTCTTCCTCATCCTTCCTCCATCATCTTCTATCCCTCCCTTACTGCTCTGTTCCTCAATTATCTGGTTGCATGGTGGATGTTGGATGGAGATTTTGGTAGGGGGGTCTAGAGTCAAATAGGATTTTTGTCTCTCGTTCTCTCACTCACGCACACTTTCTCTCTCTCTCTCTCTCTCTCTCTCTCTCCCCCTCTCTTTCTTTCTCTCTCTGGTCTCCTTATCCCTCATTCACCTCACACAGCAACCGCCTCCCTCCTTTCTCTCCTTCCCCTCTCTCCCTCTCTTCTCTCCCTCCCTTCTCTCCCTCTTCTCTCCCTCTCTTCTCTCCCTCTCTTCTCTCCCTCTCTTCTCTCCCTCCCTTCTTTCCCTCCCTTCTCTCTCTCCCTTCTCTCCCTCTCTTCTCTCCCTCTCTTCTCTCCCTCTCTTCTCTCCCTCTCTTCTCTCCCTCCCCTCTCTCCCTCTCTGCTCTCCCTCCATTCTCTCCCTCCCCTCTCTCCCTCTCTTCTCTCCCTCCTTTCTCTTTCTTTCTTCATGTCTGCAGACAGTCACAGCCATCCATCCCTCAGCCATATTACAGTACCATCTGAAGCACAGAGGTGTTGTAGTGCTGTGTGGAGGGACACACCCCTGAGCAATGCACTTCACTATTCTGTTGTCAGTCAGAACTCAATAAGAATTACAGTATAATGACTCATCACTTCTAAATGGTACCAGAACAAATCATTTTTCTCTGTGACTATCAGTCTCTCTCTCTCTCTCTCTCTCTCTCTCTCTCTCTCTCTCTCTCTCTCTCTCACACACTCACACTCACACACACACTTCTAAATGGTACCAGAATAAATCATTTTTCTCTGTGTCTATCAGTGTGAGTGTCTCTCTCTCTCTCTCTTTCTCTCTGTCTCTCACATACACACACACACACACACACACACACACACACACACACACACACACACACACACACACACACACACACACACACACACACACACACACACACACACACACACACACACACACACACACACACACACACACACACACACACACACACACACACACACACACTTCTAAATGGTACCAGAAGTAATCTGTGTGTGTCTCTTGGTGGGTTCAGAGACACATGGTAAATACCATTACAAGAAGATGACATCGACCCAGTCAACAGCTGGAGTAACTCAAAACAACATTAATTCTCCTTTTGTTGTTGCAACCAAATCTTCATGTTTGAAGAAAAAAAAAACATATACATTTGTATAACTATTCAAAAACTACATATAGACCTGTTTTCAATGGGTTTCCTGGGCTCCTGTCCCATGTCTGGCTAAATGGATGTCTGTGGTGAGAGAGGAATAGAGATATGTGGAGAATATTGATCCTACTGGGGTTAATTGGATCCCTTGGACCTTTGGGGGAGGATGCCCCCCCCATCTCCCCATAACTCTACCCAGGAACAGGTTTATCTGTCTGGGTGTTAATCCCTCCACCCCCCCATACCCCCCTCCCCCCGTTCCTAATCCGAGTCCACCTCTAGACCCTCTCACCTTAAACCTGGATCTGAGGAGGCTTATCTCAGGGGTAGGCTGGTTTAGTCAGTGGAGCCTCAGAGCACTCTTTTTCCAGAGGCCTCTTTTTGCTACTAAATGGACTGGACCGCATCTCCATCTGGAGTTACTGTCTCCTTGAGGAGGTTTACCTCAGGGGTAGGCTGGTTTAGTCTCCTTGTCTCCTTGAGGAGGTTTACCTCAGGGGTAGGCTGGTTTAGTCTCCTTGTCTCCTTGAGGAGGTTTACCTCAGGGGTAGGCTGGTTTAGTCTCCTTGTCTCCTTGAGGAGGTTTACCTCAGGGGTAGGCTGGTTTAGTCTCCTTGTCTCCGTGAGGAGGTTTACCTCAGGGGTAGGCTGGTTTAGTCTCCTTGTCTCCTTGAGGAGGTTTACCTCAGGGGTAGACTGGTTTAGTCTCCTTGTCTCCTTGTCTTCATTCTTCTTCTTTTCCTCCTATTCACTTCCCCTTTAGGTGACTAGGAGATATTAGATAAAAAACAATGATTGTCAGACGTTTCCCTTTACTGTTAGACGACAAAACCTGTGTGTTGGTCCACCCCTCTCTTTGTAAACCAGGGGGTGTGTTGGTCCACCCCTCTCTTTGTTAACCAGGGGGTGTGTTGGTCCACCCCTCTCTTTGTAAACCAGGGGGTGTGTTGGTCCACCCCTCTCTTTGTTAACCATGCTGTGTGTTGGTCCACCCCTCTCTTTGTAAACCATGCTGTGTGTTGGTCCACCCCTCTCTTTGAAAACCAGGGGGTGTGTTGGTCCACCCCTCTCTTTGTAAACCATGCTGTGTGTTGGTCCACCCCTCTCTTTGTAAACCAGGGGTGTGTTGGTCCACCCCTCTCTTTGAAAACCAGGGGGTGTGTTGGTCCACCCCTCTCTTTGTAAACCAGGGGGTGTGTTGGTCCACCCCTCTCTTTGAAAACCAGGGGGTGTGTTGGTCCACCCCTCTCTTTGAAAACCAGGGGGTGTGTTGGTCCACCCCTCTCTTTGTAAACCATGCTGTGTGTTGGTCCACCCCTCTCTTTGTAAACCATGCTGTGTGTTGGTCCACCCCTCTCTTTGTAAACCATGCTGTGTGTTGGTCCACCCCTCTCTTTGTAAACCATGCTGTGTGTTGGTCCACCCCTCTCTTTGTAAACCATGCTGTGTGTTGGTCCACCCCTCTCTTTGTAAACCATGCTGTGTGTTGGTCCACCCCTCTCTTTGTAAACCATGCTGTGTGTTGGTCCACCCCTCTCTTTGTAAACCATGCTGTGTGTTGGTCCACCCCTCTCTTTGTAAACCAGGGGTGTGTTGGTCACCCCTCTCTTTGTAAACCAGGGGGTGTGTTGGTCCACCCCTCTCTTTGTAAACCAGGGGTGTGTTGGTCACCCCTCTCTTTGTAAACCAGGGGGTGTGTTGGTCCACCCCTCTCTTTGTAAACCATGCTGTGTGTTGGTCCACCCCTCTCTTTGTAAACCAGGGGTGTGTTGGTCACCCCTCTCTTTGTAAACCAGGGGGTGTGTTGGTCCACCCCTCTCTTTGTAAACCATGCTGTGTGTTGGTCCACCCCTCTCTTTGTTAACCATGCTGTGTGTTGGTCCACCCCTCTCTTTGTAAACCATGCTGTGTGTTGGTCCACCCCTCTCTTTGTAAACCATGCTGTGTGTTGGTCCACCCCTCTCTTTGTAAACCATGCTGTGTGTTGGTCCACCCCTCTCTTTGTAAACCATGCTGTGTGTTGGTCCACCCCTCTCTTTGTAAACCAGGGGTGTGTTGGTCCACCCCTCTCTTTGTAAACCAGGGGGTGTGTTGGTCCACCCCTCTCTTTGTAAACCAGGGGGTGTGTTGGTCCACCCCTCTCTTTGTAAACCATGCTGTGTGTTGGTCCACCCCTCTCTTTGTAAACCAGGGGGTGTGTTGGTCCACCCCTCTCTTTGTAAACCAGGGGGTGTGTTGGTCCACCCCTCTCTTTGTAAACCATGCTGTGTGTTGGTCCACCCCTCTCTTTGTAAACCATGCTGTGTGTTGGTCCACCCCTCTCTTTGTAAACCAGGGGGTGTGTTGGTCCACCCCTCTCTTTGTAAACCATGCTGTGTGTTGGTCCACCCCTCTCTTTGTAAACCAGGGGGTGTGTTGGTCCACCCCTCTCTTTGTTAACCATGCTGTGTGTTGGTCCACCCCTCTCTTTGTATACCAGGGGGTGTGTTGGTCCACCCCTCGCTTTGTAAACAGGCAGTAAGGTTGAAGGATGATCCTGGCTGGGACAGGTTTTATTTACCCCATTAATCCCTGCTCTCCAGTCAGGGCGATTGTTGGGGTTTGTCCCAAATGGTAGCATATTCCTTACATAGTGCTCTACTGTAGACCATGTCTAGTAGTGTATAAAGGGAAGCGGGTACTGTTTGGTGACGCAGAAAAAATAAATCCTTTGAAAGGACTAATTGAGAGTGTGCGAGCCATCACAGCTGAAGTGCTCCAGGCATACCTTCCTCTTTTAACCCCCTCTCTCTCTCTCTCTCTCTCTCTCTCTCTCTCTCTCTCTCTCTCTCTGTCTCCCTCCCCTCTCTGTCTCTCAACCCCCTCTCTCTCTGTCTCTCTCTCCCTCTCACCCCTCTCTCTCTCTCCCTCTCTCTGTCTCTCTCTCTCTCCCTCTCTCTTTCTCCCCCCTCTCTCTCTCTCTCTCTCTCTCTCTCTCTCTCTCTCTCCTCTCTGTCTCTCTCTGTCTCTCAACCCCCCCCTCTCTCTCTGTCTCTCTCTCCCTCTCACCCCCTCTCTCTCTCTCCCTCTCTCTGTCTCTCTCTCTCTCCCTCTCTCTCTCTGTCTCTCTCTCAATTCAATTCAAGGGGCTTTATTGGCATGGGAAACGTGTTAACATTGCCAAAGCAAGTGAGGTAGATAATATATAAAGTGAATACATAAAGTGAAATAAACAATAAAAATTAACAGTAAACATCACACATACAGAAGTTTCAAAACAATAAAGACATTACAAATGTCATATATACAGTGTTTTAACAATGTACAAATGGTTAAAGGATACAAGATAAAATAAATAGGCATAATTATGGGTTGTATTTAGAATGGTGTGTGTTCTTCACTGGTTGCCTTTTTCTCGTGGCAACAGGTCACAAATCTTGCTGCTGTGATGGCACACTGTGGTATTTCACCCAGGAGTTTATCAAAATTGGATTTGTTTTCTAATTCTTTGTGGATCTGTGTAATCTGAGGGAAATATGTGTCTCTAATATGGTCATACATTGGGCAGGAGGTTAGGAAGTGCAGCTCAGTTTTCACCTCATTTTGTGGGCAGTGAGCACATAGCCTGTCTTCTCTTGAGAGCCATGTCTGCCTACGGCGGCCTTTCTCAATAGCAAGGCTATGCTCTCTGAGTCTGTACATAGTCAAAGCTTTCCTTAATTTTATGTCAGTCACAGTGGTCAGGTATTCTGCCGCTGTGTACTCTCTGTTTAGGGCCAAATAGCATTCTAGTTTGCTCTGTTTTTTTGGTAATTCTTTCCAATGTGTCAAGTAATTATCTTTTTGTTTTCTCATGATTTGGTTGGGTCTAATTGTGCTGCTGTCCTGGGGCTCTGTGTGGTCTGTTTGTGTTTGTGAACAGAGATACAGGACCAGCTTGCTTAGGGGACTCTTCTCCACGTTCATCTCTCTGTAGGTGATGGATTTGTTATGGAAGGTTTGGGAATCTCTTCCTTTTAGGTGGTTGTGGAATTAAATGGCTCTTTTCTGGATTTTGATAATTAGTGGGTATCGGCCTATTTCTCCAACTCCCCATCTCTCTTTCTCTATATCTCACTCTCCATCTATCTATCTCTCTCTCTCCATCACTCTCTCTCTCCATCTCTCTCTCTCTCTCTCTCTCTCCCTCCATCTCTCTCTCTCCCTCCCTCTCTCTCTCTCCCTCCATCTCTCTCTCTCCATCTCTCTCTCTCCTCCTCTCGCTCTCCATCTCTCTCTCTCTCTCTCTCTCTCTCTCTCTCTCTCTCTCTCTCTCTCTCCTCCTCTCGCTCTCCATCTCTCTCTCTCTCTCTCTCCATCTCTCTCTCTCTCTCTCTCTCTCTCTCTCTCTCTCTCTCTCTCTCTCTCTCTCTCTCTTCCTCTCTCCCCCTCTCTCTCTTCCTCTCCCCCCCTCTCTCTCTCTCTCTCTCTCTCTCTTCCTCTCTCCCCCTCTCTCTCTTCCTCTCTCCCCCCCTCTCTCTCTCTCTCTCTCTCTTCCTCTCTCTCTCTCTCTCTCTCTCTCTCTCTCTCTCTCTCTCTCTCCTCCTCTCTCTCTCCTCCTCTCTCTCTCCTCCTCTCTCTCTCTCTCTTTGAGCTCTTTTCCTCTTTTGTGTTCCGGCTGAGTTCCGTTCTGCCTGGTTTGGCACGCAGCCCTTCGAAAGAGAGTTGTGGTGGTGGTTGTGTGTGTGGGGTTTGTGTGCGCGTGCGTGCATGTGTGAGGAGAGCTCAAGGACGCGTGCATGTGGTGGTGGAACGATTGAGGGGGGTTAAAATGAAGATTGAAGCGGACAAAAAGACCCACATAGCACATAACTACCTTGAGGTGGAAATTAATAATTGTAAAAATAATTACAGCCCCTCCCCCGGAGCCCGCCCCTCAACGACCTAGTTTCTATAATGGAGAAGGATATAACAGCCCCCAGACTCCCTGACCGCCCCAATGTGCGTGTGCGCGTGTGTGCGCGTGTGTGTGTGTGCGCGCGCGTGTGTGTGTGTGTGTGCGCGCGTGCGTGTGTGTGTGTGCGTGTGTGTGTGTGTGCGCGTGCGTGTGTGTGTGTGCGTGCATCTGTGTGTGTGCGTGGGGATGAGGGGGCTGCACAGGGCATGCAGGAATGACAGGACATACATGGAGAAAGCACTAAGGTCATGTGTTACTGGGAGGTTACTGGGAGGTTACTAGGAGGTTACTGGGATGTTACTGGGAGTTTACTGGGATGTTACTGGGAGGTTACTGGGAGGTTACTGGGAGGTTGCTAGGTGGTTACTAGGAGGTTACTGGGAGGTTACTGGGACATTACTGGGACGTTACTGGGAGGTTACTGGGAGATTACTTGGAGGTTACTGGGAGGTTGCTAGGTGGTTACTAGGAGGTTACTGGGAGGTTACTGGGACATTACTGGGAGGTTACTGGGAGGTTACTGGGAGGTTACTGCGAGGTTACTGCGAGGTTACTGCGAGGTTACTGCGAGGTTACTGGGAGGTTACTAGGAGGCTATTGGGAGGTCACTGGGAGGTTACTGGGAAGTTACTGGGAGGTTACTGGGAGATTATTGGGAGGTTACTAGGAGGTTACTGGGAGATTACTGGGAGGTTACTAGGAGGCTACTGGGATGTCACTGGGAGGTCACTGGGAGGTTACTGGGAGATTACTGGGAGGTTACTAGGAGGCTACTGGGATGTCACTGGGAGGTCACTGGGAGTTTACTGGGAGGTCACTGGGAGGTTACTGGGAGGTTACTAGGAGGCTACTGGGATGTCACTGGGATGTCACTGGGAGGTTACTAGGAGGTTACTGGGATGTCACTGGGAGGTTACTAGGAGGTCACTGGGATGTCACTGGGAGGTTACTGGGAGGTCACTGGGAGGTTACTGGGAGGTCACTGGGAGGTTACTGGGAGGTTACTAGGAGGTCACTGGGATGTCACTGGGAGGTTACTGGGAGGTTACTAGGAGGTCACTGGGATGTCACTGGGAGGTTACTAGGAGGTCACTGGGATGTCACTGGGAGGTTACTGGGATGTCACTGGGAGGTTACTAGGAGGCTACTGGGATGTCACTGCGAGGTTACTAGGATGTCACTGGGAGGTTACTAGGAGGTCACTGGGATGTCACTGGGAGGTTACTGGGATGTCACTGGGAGGTTAATAGGAGGCTACTGGGATGTTACTGGGATGTTACTGGGAGGTTGTGCAGCAGGCGGCTCTAGTTAAATAAAGGTAAAATAAAAAAAATACAAATAAATGTAATTAATAGACATGACGAAGGTTACAGGTTAAACAGATGCCTTTCTCTCAGTCCTGTTTTCTCTATACTGTTAGAACTACATGCTGGACGGAGTTGGCTTCACTGCCTCTTTCCTTTTTAGCTTCTCACCGAGGCTATTGGCAGATGCATAGAGGGAGGGGGGTGTGAAACAGACGGTGGCATGTGACCGTTCTCTGCCAGACAGCGAACACTGTGGAGAGTTATCATGATCTACTGGACAACATAGGAGCCGATGGCACATCGACACCTAGACTCACCTCATCGGCTCAGGGATTCGAACCAGCAACCTTTCAATTGCTAGCCTTAATAGGCTACCTGCCACGCCACACACACACACCCACGCATTTTGTATCTATGAACTCTGATACACTTACCCCCCATAAATAGTACATGTGTCACATACACAGGTGTTCACAATCATTCACACACACAGATTCTCTCTCTCTCTCTCTTCCCCTCTCTCTCTCTCTCTCTCTCTCTCTCTCTCTCTCTCTCTCTCTCTCTCTCTCTCCCTCTCTCTCTCTCTCTCTCTCTCTCTCTCTCTCTCTCTCTCTCTCTCTCTCTCTCCCTCTCTCTCTCTCCCTCTCTCTCTCTCCCTCTCTCTCTCTCCCTCTCTCTCTCTCCCTCTCTCCCTCACTCTCTTTCCCCCTCTCTGTCCCCTCTCTGTCCCCTCTCTCTCTCTCTCTCTCTCTCTCTCTCTCTCTCTCTCTCTCTCTCTCTCTCTCTCTCTCTATCTCTCTCTCTCTCCCTCTCTCCCCTCTCTCTCTCTCCCTCTCTCCCCTCTCTTTCTCTCCCTCTCTCTTCCCCCTCGCTCTCTTTCCCCCTCTCTGTCCCCCCCTCTCTCTCTCTCTCTCTCTTCCTCTCTCCCCCCTCTCTCTCTCTTTCTCTCTCCCCGTCTCCCTCTCTCTCCCCCTCTCTCTCTCACTCACACATACACATACATGCAAACACACAGAGGCGCTCAAAATATGTTATCTTTTCCCAATTAAAAACCTTTGTTAAATCAAATCAAATTTTATTGGTCACATACACACATTTAGCAGATGTTACTGCGGGTGTAGTGAAATGCTTGTGTTTCTAGCTCCATCTAACAATTCACAACAATACACACAAATCTAAAAGTAAAATAATGGAATTAAGAAAAATATAAATATTAGATTGAGCAATGTCAGAGTGGCATTGACTAAAATCCAGTAGAAAAGAATACAGTATATACATATGAAATGAGTAAAGCTGTATGTTAACATTATTAAAGTGACTAGTGTTCCATTATTAAAGTGGCCAGTGATTCCATATCTATGTATATAGGGCAGCAGTCTCTAAGGTGCAAGGTTGAGTAACTGGGTGGTAGCTGGATAGTGATGGCTATTTAACAGTCTGATGGCCTTGAGATAGAAGCTGTTTTTCAGTCTCTCGGTCCTCGCTTTGATGCACCTGTACTGACCTCGCCTTCTTGGATGATAGCGGGGTGAACAGGCAGTGGCTCGGTGGTTGATGTCCTTGATGATCTTTTTGTCCTTCCTGTGACATCGGGTGCTGTAGGTATCCTGGAGGGCAGGTAGTTTGCCCCCGGTGATGCGTTGTGCAGACCGCACCACCATCTGTAGCGCCCTGCGGTTTAGGGCGGTGCAGTTGCCGTACCAGGCGGTGATAGAGCCCAACACGATGCTCTCGATTGTGCATCTGTAAAAGTTTGTGAGGGTTTTAGCGGCCTAGCCAACCTGTTCTGTTTTATCACTTTTTTAACCTTAATTTAACCAGGTAAGTCAGTTAAGAACTAATACCTTCCGGTTACGAGTCCAACGCTCTAACCACTGGGCTACCCTGCCACCCCATGGATACTACCTTTTAGCACTTTTATTACCATGGATACCAATTTTTATAAATTTTATTACCATGGATACTAATTTGTATCTTTTATTACCTTGGATACTAACTTTTATCAGTTTTATTACCATGGATACTCATTTTTATCTTTTATTACCATGGATACTACCTTTTATCACTTTTATTACCATGGATACTACCTTTTATCACTTACTACCATGGATACTACCTTTTAGCACTTTTATTACCATGGATACTACCTTTTATCACTTTTATTACCATGGATACCAATTTTTATAAATTGTATTACCATGGATACTAATTTGTATCTTTTATTACCATGGATACTAACTTTTATCAGTTTTATTACCATGGATACTCATTTTTATCTTTTATTACCATGGATACTACCTTTTATCACTTTTATTACCATGGATACTACCTTTTATCACTTACTACCATGGATACTACCTTTTATCACTTTTATTACCATGGATACTACCTTTTATCACTTTTATTACCATGGATACTACCTTTTATCAGTTTTATTACCATGGATACTAACTTTTATCAGTTTTATTACCATGGATACTCATTTTTATCTTTTATTACCATGGATACTACCTTTTATCAGTTTTATTACCATGGATACTACCTTTTATCAGTTTTATTACCATGGATACTACCTTTTATCACTTTTATTACCATGGATACTACCCTTTATCAGTTTTATTACCATGGATACTAACTTTTATCACTTTTATTACCATGGATACTACCTTTTATCAGTTTTATTACCATGGATACTACCTTTTATCAGTTTTATTACCATGGATACTACCTTTTATCAGTTTTATTACCATGGATACTACCTTTTATCAGTTTTATTACCATGGATACTACCTTTTATCACTTTTATTACCATGGATACTACCTTTTATCAGTTTTATTACCATGGATATTGCACTGCATTGTTGAGGGAGCGAGCACATAGGCGTTTCACTGCAACTTTTCTATCTGCTGTAAACTGTATACAGATGTAGGATCTTAATTTGAGCACTCCTTTGTTGCTGATCATTTTCCTGCACATCAGGAAATGCAAACGTTTAGTATATCTTAGTTTTAAAAAGGCTTTTTAAGTTTTTGATTTCCACTTTAAATTTCAGACATGATTTGCCCAAAGGAAAAATGTAGCAACCCCTACAAACATGTCCATTAATTATTATCCAGGATTATTTCTCCGCTGCAGCAAACTGACTCAAATTAAGATTCTACATCTGTACACTAAAACACTAAAATTATATTTGTCTGTGAAACTGTGTCCTGCGCTTCTTTCATTCTCTTAAACATCAATTGAAAAACGTATCAGTTCATTTGAATCTGTAGTAACATTTCATCTAGTTTTAAATGGAGCAGAAATGGCATGAAATAAATGCCCAATATTCACTGAACTATATATACTGTGCCTATATTTACCCAGGAGTCAAACAGGCAGCAAGCTGTAAATGTGGATAGTCACTTTAAAGTGACTGAGGTCAGGTCACAGTTGTAAATGAGAACTTGTTCTCAACTAGCCTACCTGGTTAAATAAAGGTGTTCTCAACTAGCCTACCTGGTTAAATAAAGGTGTTCTCAACTAGCCTACCTGGTTAAATAAAGGTGTTCTCAACTAGCCTACCTGGTTAAATAAAGGTGTTCTCAACTAGCCTACCTGGTTAAAGACTCTCCTTCCAAGAACACACACACTCTGTCTCTCTGTCTCTCTCTCTCTCTCTCTCTCTCTCTCTCTCTCTCTCTCTCTCTCTCTCTCTCTCTCTCTCTCTCTCTCTCTCTCTCTCTCTCTCTCTCTCTCTGTCTCTCTCTCTCCCCCCCCTCCCCCTGTGTCCAGCGACTTAAACTCTCAGATTAATTAAATAAACTTAATTAAGCCGAATAAGGAGACAAAAAGGGAGCCACACACACACACACACACACACACACACACCACACACACACACACACACACACACACACACACACACACACACACACACACACACACACACACACACACACACACACACACACACACACACACACACACACACACACACACACACACTTCTGAGGAATAGCAGAAGGGTTGTGATAACCCCTGACCTCTGCCTTCATTCCCAGCAGACTGACTGGCCCCTTATCTACCCTTCAGAGGGAGACGTCTTCTTACCTCTCTTACTGTATGTCTTTAACACATTTGATGCTCCACGTTGGTACATGGTTTGAAGGCCCAGGAGTGGTCATACGAACTATGTCTTTATTGTAGTTACTGTAGTTGTGCTTGTGCATAATGTCAAATCAAATCAAATTCAAATTTATTTATATGTGTCTGGATATCTTATGATGTGTACCTTCCCAGAAGTGTGTATGATGGTGTGTAGATTATAACAGATGGTGTGTAAATGATGGGTGTGAAACTGGAGCAGGATGGTGAATGTATGATGGTGTTTATGATGGTGTGTAGGATGGATGTTCAAATGTTCATAAATGACTAGATGGTTGAATAATAGTGTGAAACTAGGATGGTGTGTAGGATGGTGTGTATGGATGGTGTTTATGATGGTGTGTAGGATGGTGATTGAATAGGACGATGGTGTGTGGAGGCTGATGATGGTGTGTCCGAGGACACCCCGGACAGGGCCAAACAGGAAGGATGTGGTATGTGTGTTATGATGGTGTTTATGATGGTGTGTGAGGATGGATGGTGTGTACGATGGTGTGTATGATGGTGTGTAGGATGGTGTGTAGGATGATGTTTATGATGGTTTATGATGGTGTGTAGGATGATGTTTATGATGGTGTGTATGATGGTGTTTATGATATGATGGTGTGTATGATGGTGTGTATGATGGTGTTTATGATGGTGTTATGATGATGGTGTGTATGATGGTGTGTACGATGTTTATGATGGTGTTTATGATGGTGTGTACGATGATGGATGGTGTTTATGATGGTGGTTATGATGGTGTTTATGATGATGTTTATGATGGTGTGTATGATGGTGTGTATGATGGTGTGTATGATGGTGTTTATGATGGTGTTTATGATGGTGTGTATGATGGTGTGTATGATGGTGTGTAGGATGGTGTGTATGATGGTGTGTATGATGGTGGTTATGATGGTGGTTATGATGGTGTTTATGATGGTGTGTATGATGGTGTGTATGATGGTGTGTATGATGGTGTGTAGGATGGTGATGGTGGTGTAGGATGGTGTGTATGATGGTGTTTATGATGGTGTTTATGATGGTGTGTATGATGGTGTGTATGATGGTGTTATGATGGTGTTTATGATGGTGTGTATGATGGTGTGTATGATGGTGTGTATGATGGTGTTTATGATGGTGTGTATGATGGTGTGTAGGATGGTGTGTATGATGGTGTGTATGATGGTGTGTATGATGGTGTTTATGATGGTGTGTAGGATGGTGTGTATGATGGTGTGTAGGATGGTGTGTAGGATGGTGTGTAGGATGGTGTGTATGATGGTGTGTATGATGGTGTCTATGATGGTGTGTAGGATGGTGTGTATGATGGTGGTTATGATGGTGGTTATGATGGTGGTTATGATGGTGTGTAGGATGGTGTGTAGGATGGTGTGTAGGATGGTGGTTATGATGGTGGTTATGATGGTGTGTAGGATGGTGTGTAGGATGGTGGTTATGATGGTGGTTATGATGGTGGTTATGATGGTGTGTAGGATGGTGTGTAGGATGGTGTGTAGGATGGTGTGTATGATGGTGTCTAGGATGGTGTGTATGATGGTGTTTATGATGGTGTGTATGATGGTGTGTAGGATGGTGTGTATGATGGTGTGTAGGATGGTGTGTATGATGGTGTGTATGATGGTGTGTAGGATGGTGTGTAGGATGGTGTGTAGGATGGTGTGTAGGATGGTGTGTATGATGGTGTTTATGATGGTGTGTATGATGGTGTGTAGGATGGTGTGTAGGATGGTGTGTATGATGGTGTGTATGATGGTGTGTAGGATGGTGTGTAGATGATGATGGTGTGTATGATGGTGGTTATGATGGTGGGTATGATGGTGTGTAGGATGGTGTGTATGATGGTGTGTAGGATGGTGTGTAGGATGGTGTGTAGGATGGTGTGTATGATGGTGTTGTATGATGGTGTGTAGGATGGTGTGTAGGATGGTGTGTATGATGGTGTGTAGGATGGTGTGTAGGATGGTGTGTAGGATGGTGTGTAGGATGGTGTGTAGGATGGTGTTTATGATGGTAGGATGGTGTGTAGGATGGTGTGTATGATGGTGTGTGATGGTGTGTATGATGGTGTGTAGGATGGTGTGTATGATGGTGTGTAGGATGGTGTGTAGGATGGTGTGTATGATGGTGTTTATGATGGTGTGTATGATGGTGTTTACGATGGTGTGTATGATGGTGTGTAGGATGGTGTGTATGATGGTGTTTATGATGGTGTGTATGATGGTGTTTATGATGGTGTGTATGATGGTGTGTATGATGGTGTGTATGATGGTGTGTATGATGGTGTTTATGATGGTGTGTATGATGGTGTGTATGATGGTGTGTATGATGGTGTGTAGGATGGTGTGGATGGTGTGTAGGATGGTGTGTAGGATGGTGTGTAGGATGGTGTGTAGGATGGTGTGTAGGATGGTGTGTATGATGGTGTTTATGATGGTGTGTATGATGGTGTGTAGGATGGTGTGTAGGATAGGATGGTGTGTAGGATGGTGGTGATGGTGTGTATGATGGTGTTTACGATGGTGTGTACGATGGTGTGTAGGATGGTGTGTCTGATGGTGTTTATGATGGTGTGTAGGATGGTGTGTCTGATGGTGTTTATGATGGTGTGTAGGATGGTGTGTAGGATGGTGTGTAGGATGGTGTGTCTGATGGTGTTTATGGTGGTCTTTACTGTGGTGTGTACCTGCCCAGGTGTGTGTATTGGTGTGTGTATGGTGTTGAGTATCTGCCCAGAGCTTCTGTGACAGAAGAGTCAGAGGACAAGGGGTGTAACAGCAGTCGGTCTCTCATCCATGTCCTGCCCTGGGCCCCCTCCCCCAGCCTCCACCTGTTAACCTGCTGGCACAAACACATCCATGCACAATAATCTTCTACTCTCCTGTCCAAGCTTTCAAAGCTTAGATTGGAATAATACCCCCTTGCTTGTTTTTGTCTTTACTTCATCTTTTTTGGTGTGTTCAGTGTTCGTGCTTCAACCCAGCGAGAAACGCTGACGAGACATACTCCTGAAAGCAGATAGAAAGCTGCCCACTCAGGTGAATGGGTAGGGCTGGGCACGTACACACCATTTTTTAACAGCAGCTGATGATGCAATATGGGGAGCAAAAATGGGTGGAGGAGATGAATCGTCGACCCAAATTGAGAACCTTTTGTTTGATTACGGGTGAATTTGTTTGCGAGAGATATATTATGTATAACCTACCTAAGAGCAAGAGATCGCTATGTGCACAGGTAAGATCAGGGATATTGTCTCTGTGTATTGAAACAGGTCAGATCAGGGATATTGACTCTGCGTATTGAAACAGGTCCGATCAGGGATATTTCCTCTGTGTATTGAAACAGGTCAGATCAGGGATATTGCCTGTGCGTATTGAAACAGGTCAGATCAGGGATATTGTCTGTGGGTATTGAAACAGGTCAGATCAGGGATATTGACTCTGTGTATTGAAACAGGTCAGATCTCAAAGCTCTGCTTTGTCTCGCTGCTTGGTCTGTAGGTCAGCACGGTTTAGAGCTCTGCTTTGGTTCGCTGCTTGGGCTGTAGGTCAGCACGGTTTGGAGCTCTGCTTTGTCTCACTGCTTGGGCTGTAGGTTAGCGGTGTTTGGAGCTCTGCTTTGTCTCACTGCTTGGGCTGTAGGTCAGCATGGTTTAGAGCTCTGCTTTGGTTCGCTGCTTGGGCTGTAGGTCAGCACGGTTTGGAGCTCTGCTTTGTCTCACTGCTTGGGCTGTAGGTTAGCGGTGTTTGGAGCTCTGCTTTGTCTCACTGCTTGGGCTGTAGGTCAGCACGGTTTAGAGCTCTGCTTTGGTTCGCTGCTTGGGCTGTAGGTCAGCACGGTTTAGAGCTCTGCTTTGGTTCGCTGCTTGGGCTGTAGGTCAGCACGGTTTAGAGCTCTGCTTTGGTTCGCTGCTTGGGCTGTAGGTCAGCACGGTTTAGAGCTCTGCTTTGGTTCGCTGCTTGGGCTGTAGGTCAGCACGGTTTAGAGCTCTGCTTTGGTTCGCTGCTTGGGCTGTAGGTCAGCACGGTTTAGAGCTCTGCTTTGGTTCGCTGCTTGGGCTGTAGGTCAGCACGGTTTAGAGCTCTGCTTTGGTTCGCTGCTTGGGCTGTAGGTCAGCACGGTTTAGAGCTCTGCTTTGGTTCAGCGGTTTGCTCTGCTTTGGGCTGCTTGGGTAGGTCAGCACGGTTTAGAGCTCTGTTTAGAGCTCTGCTTTGGTTTAGAGCTCTGCTTTGTTCGCTGCTTGGGCTGTAGGTCAGCACGGTTTGGAGCTCTGCTTTGGTTTGTCTCACTGCTTGGGCTGTGTCAGCACGGTTAGCTCTGCTTTGGGTGGGTTTGGAGCTCTGCTTTGTCTCACTGCTTGGGCTGTAGGTCAGCACGGTTTAGAGCTCTGCTTTGTTCGCTGCTTGGGCTGTAGGTCAGCACGGTTTAGAGCTGCTTTGCTTGGGCTGTAGGTCAGCACGGTTTAGAGCTCTGCTTTGGTTGAGCTCTGCTTTGGTTCGCTGCTTGGGCTGTAGGTCAGCACGGTTTAGAGCTCTGCTTTGGTTCGCTGCTTGGGCTGTAGGTCAGCACGGTTTGGAGCTTGGGCTGCTTTGTCTCACTGCTTGGGCTGTAGGTTCAGCGGTGTTTGGAGCTCTGCTTTGTCTCACTGCTTGGGCTGTAGGTCAGCACGGTTTAGAGCTCTGCTTTGGTTCGCTGCTTGGGCTGTAGGTCAGCACGGTTTAGAGAGCTCTGCTTTGGTTAGAGCTCTGCTTTGGTTCGCTGCTTGGGCTGTAGGTCAGCACGGTTTAGAGCTCTGCTTTGGTTCGCTGCTTGGGCTGTAGGTCAGCACGGTTTGGAGCTCTGCTTTGGTTCGCTGCTTGGGCTGTAGGTCAGCACGGTTTAGAGCTCTGCTTTGGTTCGCTGCTTGGGCTGTAGGTCAGCACGGTTTGGAGCTCTGCTTTGGTTCGCTGCTTGGGCTGTAGGTCACCACTGTAGGTCAGCACTGGTTTAGAGCTCTGGGCTGTAGGTCAGCACGGTTTGGAGCTCTGCGCTGCTTGGGCTGTTTAGGTCAGCACGGTGGGCTTAGAGAGCTCTGCTTTGGTTCGCTGCTTGGGCTGTAGGTCAGCACGGTTTGGAGAGCTCTGCTTTGGTTCGCTGCTTGGGCTGTAGGTCAGCACGGTTTAGAGCTCTGCTTTGCTGTTCGCTGCTTGGGCTGTAGGTCAGCACGGTTTGGAGCTCTGCTTTGGTTCTGCTTGGGCTTGTCTAACTGCTTGGGCTGTAGGTCAGTTCGCTGCTTGGGCGGTTTAGAGCTCTGCTTTGGTTCGCTGCTTGGGCTGTAGGTCAGCACGGTTTGGAGCTGGGCTGCACTTTGTCTTTAACTGCTTGGGCTGTAGGTCAGCACGGTTTAGAGCTCTGCTTTGGTTCGCTGCTTGGGCTGTAGGTCAGCACGGTTTGGAGCTCTGCTTTGGTTCACTGCTTGGGCTGTCGGTCAGCACGGTTTGGAGCTCTGCTTTGGTTCGCTGCTTGGGCTGTAGGTCAGCACGGTTTAGAGCTCTGCTTTGGTTCGCTGCTTGGGCTTGTCAGGTCAGCACGGTTTAGAGCTCTGCTTTGGTTCGCTGCTGGGCTGTAGGTCAGCACGGTTGTAGAGGCTTTGGGGTTCAGCACGGTTTGGAGCTGCTTGGGCTGTAGGTCAGCACGGTTTAGAGCTCTGCTTTGGTTCGCTGCTTGGGCTGTAGGTCAGCACGGTTTAGAGCTCTGCTTTGGTTCGCTGTTTGGGCTGTAGGTCAGCACGGTTTAGAGCTCTGCTTTGGTTCGCTGCTTGGGCTGTAGGTCAGCACGGTTTAGAGCTCTGCTTTGGTTCGCTGCTTGGGCTGTAGATCAGTGGTGTTTGGAGCTCTGCTTTGTCTCACTGCTTGGGCTGTAGATCAGCGGTGTTTGGAGCTCTGCTTTGGAAGTGGTGTGTGTGCTAGGCTGTAGGTTAGCGATGTTTGGAGCTCTGCTTTGGAAGTGGTGTGTGTGCTAGGCTGCTTCTTCTCAGCGTTTATGTTTGTATTGGAGTTTAACCACAACCACACAGCGGGTGGCTGAGGAGAGTGACAGAACAGAGCTGAGCAGTGGCTCACCACTCACCAGCGTCAGAAGGGTAGAGAGAGAGAAAGATAAAGAGAGAGCATAGCCTTGCTACTGAGTGAGGCGGCCAAAAGCAGACCTGGCTCTCGAGAGCAGACAGGCCATGTGCCCACTTCCTACCAAATGTGTGACCACATAAGATATACATATTTCCTACAGATCACACCGACCCACAAAAATCATCTAACATTGATAAACTTTCATATCTGTTAGGCAAAATACTGAAGTGTGTCATCACAACAGTGGGATTTATGAGAGAGAGAGCAATACCGTAGTGTGCATTTACAGCAGCAAGATGTGTGACCTGTTGCCACAAGAAAAGGGCAACCAGTGAAGAACAAACACCATTGTAAATACAACCCATATTTATTTATTTTCTCTTTTGTACTTTAACCGTTTACACATCTCTACAACACTGTATATAGACATAATGTGACATTTGAAATGTCTTTATTCTTTTGGAACTTGTGTGAATGTAATGTTTACTGTTCATTTTTTATGGTTTATTTCACTTTTGTTTATTATCCTTTTCACTTGCTTTGGCGACGTGAACATGTGTTTTCCATGCCAATAAAGCCCCTTAAATTGAATTGAGTGGATCTGTGAAGACCTCTACTGTAGTCTACTTAATCACCGACCTCAATCCAGAGTCTCTCAGAGCTTTCACAGTCAGCCAACTGACACCCCTGTCCCGCAAACCAAAATTGGTTCTGTGAACGTTCCCAGAACACATTTGTTAGGTTGTGTCAAATGTTCTCATGACACAAACCTGTCCAGTTGTGCTGACGTTCAGATAATGTTGTATCGGTGTGCACAAAACTTTCCTTTGACGTTGCAAGAATGTTGACAGAAAAGCCTTTCTGAGTTCTTTAAAAGGTTCCCAGAACATTTCATTAGGTTGTGGAAACAGTGTGGGTACATTACAAGCGATGGGTTCCTATAAACACAACGCTCAGTTGTGATGACATTTCATACAATGTTTAAGTTCCCAGAATGTTTCTTTAGGCTGTTGAACATTATGGGGATATGACAAGAGAAAGGATCCCAAAACACTAAAACTATCCAGCTGTGATGACATTCATACAATGTTTAAGTTAGGTTGCACAGGACATTCCTATAATGTTGTAAGAATGTTTGACGGAACACCTGGTTTAGATTATTTAAAGGTTCCCAGGAGATTTAACTGAGTTACAGGAATTGTATGGGATGTTGAAAGGAATGTGGTTGTGATATTCAGACACGTTGCACGGAACATTCCCACAATGTTGCACAATTTCCATATATGTCTGTTTTTTATGAAGTTCATAGCATATTTAGTTTTTAGGTTTGAAATAACATTACATCGACGTTCACGCAATGTTGTCTTGGAGGTCCACAGAACATTTCTAAAACGTTTAGGAAACGTTATATTTAAGTTTGACCTAATATTACCACAACATTCTCAGCGTGCAAATGTGTCCTCTAACTAGATTGGAATACATCCCCATTGAGTTTCTCTCCAGATTGAATGGCAATAAGCATTTGAGGACTGTAATTGTAGGCCCACTACAAGGTGGCATAGACGCATGGCATTTCCATTTCATTCATGGGACGGCAGAAGAGCAATTAATCATACAAATAAAACAAAACATATTTCTTACACTTCCTTTCAACAGAATATGAAGGCAACAATATTTTGTACTCTTACCAATCTACACAAGTGGGGTTAGAACCTACGATGGTTTGTACTCTTACCAATCTACACAAGTGGGGTTAGAACCTAGAATATTTTGTACTCTTACCAATCTACACAAGTGGGGTTAGAACCTACAATGTTTTGTACTCTTACCAATCTACACAAGTGAGGTTAGAACCTACAATATTTTGTACTCTTACCAATCTACACAAGTGGGGTTAGAACCTACGATGTTTTGTACTCTTACCAATCTACACAAGTGGGGTTAGAACCTACAATGTTTTGTACTCTTACCAATCTACACAAGTGGGGTTAGAACCTACAATGTTTTGTACTCTTACCAATCTACACAAGTGGGGTTAGAACCTACAATATTTTGTACTCTTACCAATCTACACAAGTGTGGTTAGAACCTACAATATTTTGTACTCTTACCAATCTACACAAGTTTGGTTAGAACCTACAATATGTTGTACTCTTACCAATCTACACAAGTGTGGTTAGAACCTACAATGTTTTGTTTTCGAAGCCATGCCAAGTATTTTATCCACCAAGGAAGTGCTTTTAAGTCTTCTTTTTTCCTGTATATAGTCATGGAAGTAAAGTATGTTCAATCAGGAATTCCCGAATTCTGTCACTCACTATGTCACCACAGAATCTACAGGAGTGCCTACACGGATGTTTGTACTCTTACCAATCTACACGGTGGTGCTTGTGTAACGGATGTGAACCTACAGTTAGCGGTTTGTACTCTAAATCGTTTCAATTGGTGAACCTCACTTGCTCTGAGACCTTGAAGTCGTGGTTCCCCCTTCTCTGCAATCTACACAAGCTTTTGTGGAGAACCTACAATATTTTGGGTGACTGTTCTTGATGTGTGCAGAGGGTCCCTACACAAGTGGGGTATGGGCGAGGGACGGTCTAAAGTACAATACTGTTACACTAGGCAGATCTACACCTTGGGGTACTAGAACCTACTATATTTTAGTACTCTTGCAATCTCCAAGAAGGCTTAATAAAGGTCATTGGCCACAAATAAAATGACGTCAAATCCCGTTATATCGCCCATAGCTTTGATTGGACTGATTATGTTATCTTAGCATCATCTTAACATCTTAGCTATCTAGCTTGATCAGCAGTCATTATCATGAATGACAAACGACAATCTACTCGCATATCCTTTTCAATCCTTGTCAGTTGAAGAGAAATGAAAGATAAAACATCTCGGTGCTCTTACCAATCTACACATAACATTTAGAACCTACAAATGTTGAAATCACGAATCTCAACAATGAGTGGTTAGAAGGAAATAGTTGCTAACTCTTGAGCATCACAAATAAAGTTAAACCTACAATTTTGCTTCCCCTGCCTGCAATCTACACGGAGAGGGTTAGAACCAAGACTGTGTTTAAGGGTTTAAAACATCTGTCTGAAATGGTCTGAAAACATGAGAAATGTACATCACATGTAGACTGTTTAGAACCTACAATTATGGGGAAACTTTACCAATTTACATATCTTGCGTTAGAACCATATGCAATATTTTTTTATACCATTCTATTGCATCTTGGTTAGAACCTACAATGTTTTGCTCATCCATATATTTATATGTATATATTTTATCCACCTTAACTTAGTTTGTTTGTATTAGGTAGTTTTTTCCTGTATATATTCATGGAAGTATATTATGTTCAATCAGGAATTAGAAGTCACTCACATGTCACCACAGAATCTACAGGAGTGCCTGTGTAACGGATGTGTATGCGACCAATAAAAATCTGATTGGTTTGACTGTGGCTTAGCGGCAGCTTAGTTAAGCGGTGGTGCGCTAAATAGCTTCACAACCAACAAATGGAGAAGAATAGGCTCTGCAAGGGCCCCTTTGCTGCGTAAGATGGCCAGAATTATAGCATTAAATTGTGTGGTTGGAACAAATGGGCATAAAGGCTAAATCCCATCTCAGCTCGATCAATCGGAAATTACAGCTGGTCTTTTATCCTTTCTCTTATGCCACACTTTGTATATCTCCATTGTTATATTGCTAATATAGGTCTATCTAATTTAGGCTGCATTTCTGTTTTAGCACATTGTGACATCTGCTGATGTAAAATGGACTTTATAAAATAATTTGATTGATTGATAGTATATTATTAATCGTTTTAGGCAATGCTTTGATTGCACTGATTATTGTTATTTGCATCATTTAACATTATAGCTATTAATGTCAGCCTTTCATTACTATATAGTGTTGTTGGGTCATGAATGACGTGAAGACAATCTACTCGCATATCATTTCATTTACATTACATTTAAGTCATTTAGAGGGATCTTATCCTTTTCAATCTGTCAGTTGAAGAGAAATGAAAGATAAAACATCTGAAGAAGGGATACAATATAGTGCTTTTGGCCATTAGACATAACATTGAATAAAAGGGATACTATATAGTGGTTTTGGGTCTGTAACTGTGAAGAGGGGATACTATATAGTGGGTCTGTAACTGAAGAAGGGAACTGTTGGGTCAAAACCGTGAAGAGGGGCAATGGGTCCCATTTTGGGTCCCTGCCTGCTAAGAGGGGATATAGTGTGTTGGGGTCCAAGGGGACTGGGTGAAGAGGGTTTAAAACATCTGTCTGAAATGGTCTGAAAACATGAAGAGGGGATACATCACAGTGTTGACTGTCTGTAACTCAGAAGAGGGGATACTTTACTAGTGTTTACATATCTTAGCCGTGAAGAGGGGATCTAGTGATGCATGGGTCTTAATTGAATAGGGGATACTATTGCATAGTGTTTTTGGGTCTGTAATTGCTCAAGAATTTATATGTATATAGTGTTGTTGGGTCTGTAACCGTGAAGAGGGGATACTATATAGTGTTTTTGGGTCTGTAACCGTGAAGAGGGGATACTATATAGTGTTTTTGGGTCTGTAACTGTGAAGAAGGGATACTATATAGTGTTGTTGGGTCTGTAACCGTGAAGAGGGGATACTATATAGTGATGTTGGGTCTGTAACCGTGAAGAGGGGATACTATATAGTGTTGTTGGGTCTGTAACCGTGAAGAGGGGATACTATATAGTGTTGTTGGGTCTGTAACCGTGAAGAGGGGATACTATATAGTGTTGTTGGGTCTGTAGCCGTGAAGAGGGGATACTAGTGATGTTGGGTCTGTAACTGTGAAGAGGGGATACAGCATAGTGTCTTTTGGGTCTGTTCTCTGAAGAAGGGATACTATATAGTGTTGTTGGGTCTGTCTAAGAGGGGATACATTTCTGTTTTTGGGTCTGTGAATCTGCTGATGAAAGGGGATTTATAAAATGTTTTTGATTGTAATTGAATAGTATATTATTAGTGTTTTGGGTCTGTAATGTGAAGAGGGGATACTAGTGATGTTTTGTCTTATTTTGTATTATAGGGGATTAGTTGATGTTGGGTCTTTCTCCACGAAGAGGGGATACTACATAGTGTTGTTGGGTCTGTAACCGTGAAGAGGGGATACTAGTGATGTTGGGTCTGTAACCATGGTTGCCAGTGACTCTGCTCATTCAAAAATGTTTGTTCAACAAACAGTGCAGTAATAGACTCATGTAATTTCAGTTGATATTTCAAGGGTTGTTTGTCTGCGCAATTCACTGTCTGTGTATCGGTTCGTATTCTATAAAAGTGGATCCTAGTGTGTCACAACCTGATCTGTTTCAACCCCCCAGGTGTCACCCATCTTCCTTATTATCCCCTGTGTATTTATACCTGTGTTCTCTGTTTGTCTGTTGCCAGTTTGTCTTTTTTGTTCAAGTCAACCAGCGTTTTGTGTCTCAGCTCTTGCTTTTTCCAGCCTCTCTTTTCTCAATCTCCTGGTTTTGACCCTTGCCTGTCCTGACTCCGAGCCCGCCTGCCTGACCACTTTGCCTGCCCCTGAGCCTGCCTGACCACTCTGACTGACCCTGAGCCTGCCTGACCACTCTGCCTGCCCCTGACCCTAAGCCTGCCTGACCACTCTGCCTGACCCTAAGCCTGCCTGACCACTCTGCCTGCCCCTGAGCCTAAGCCTGCCTGACCACTTTGCCAGCCCCTGAGCCTGCCTGATCACTCTGCCTGACCCTAAGCCTGCCTGACCACTCTGCCTGCCCCTGAGCCTAAGCCTGCCTGACCACTTTGCCTGCCCCTGAGCCTGCCTGACCACTCTGCCTGACCCTAAGCCTGCCTGACCACTTTGCCTGCCCCTGACCCTAAGCCTGCCTGACCACTCTGCCTGCCCCTGAGCCTGCCTGACCACTCTGCCTGCCCCTGACCCTAAGCCTGCCTGACGACTCTGCCTGCCCCTGACCCTAAGCCTGCCTGACCACTTTGCCTGCCCCTGAGCCTACCTGACCACTCTGCCTGACCCTGACCCTAAGCCTGCCTGACCACTCTGCCTGCCCCTGACCCTAAGCCTGCCTGACCACTTTGCCTGCCCCTAAGCCTGCCTGACCACTCTGCCTGCCCCTGACCCTGAGCCTGCCTGACCACTCTGCCTGCCCCTGACCCTAAGCCTGCCTGACCACTTTGCCTGACCCTGAGCCTGCCTGACCACTCTGCCTGCCCCTGACCCTAAGCCTGCCTGACCACTCTGCCTGACCCTGACCCTAAGCCTGACTGACCACTCTGCCTGCCCCTGACCCTAAGCCTGCCTGACCACTCTGCCTGCCCCTGACCCTAAGCCTGCCTGACCACTCTGCCTGCCCCTGACCCTAAGCCTGCCTGACCACTTTGCCTGACCCTGAGCCTGCCTGACCACTCTGCCTGCCCCTGAGCCTGCCTGACCACTTTGCCTGCCCCTGACCCTAAGCCTGCCTGACCACTCTGCCTGACCACTCTGCCTGCCCCTGACCCTAAGCCTGCCTGACCACTTTGCCTGCCCCTAAGCCTGCCTGACCACTCTGCCTGCCCCTGACCCTGAGCCTGCCTGACCACTCTGCCTGCCCCTGACCCTAAGCCTGCCTGACCACTTTGCCTGCCCCTGAGCCTGCCTGACCACTTTGCCTGCCCCTGAGCCTGCCTGACCACTCTGCCTGCCCCTGACCCTAAGCCTGCCTGACCACTCTGCCTGCCCCTGACCCTAAGCCTGCCTGACCACTCTGCCTGCCCCTGACCCTAAGCCTGCCTGACCACTCTGCCTGCCCCTGACCCTGAGCCTGCCTGACCACTCTGCCTGCCCCTGACCCTAAGCCTGCCTGACCACTTTGCCTGCCCCTGAGCCTGCCTGACCACTTTGCCTGCCCCTGAGCCTGCCTGACCACTCTGCCTGCCCCTGACCCTAAGCCTGCCTGACCACTTTGCCTGCCCCTGAGCCTGCCTGACCACTTTGCCTGCCCCTGAGCCTGCCTGACCACTCTGCCTGCCCCTGACCCTAAGCCTGCCTGACCACTCTGCCTGCCCCTGACCCTAAGCCTGCCTGACCACTCTGCCTGCCCCTGACCCTAAGCCTGCCTGACCACTCTGCCCCCTGACCCTGAGCCTGCCTGACCACTCCGCCTGCCCCTGACCCTAAGCCTGCCTGACCACTTTGCCTGCCCCTGAGCCTGCCTGACCACTTTGCCTGCCCCTGAGCCTGCCTGACCACTCTGCCTGCCCCTGACCCTAAGCCTGCCTGACCACTCTGCCTGCCCCTGACCCTAAGCCTGCCTGACCACTCTGCCTGCCCCTGACCCTAAGCCTGCCTGACCACTCTGCCTGCCCCTGACCCTAAGCCTGCCTGACCACTCTGCCTGCCCCTGCCCCTAAGCCTGCCTGCCGTCCGGTACCGTTGCCCCACCTCTGGTTTACTGACCCCTGCCTGCCTGTCTATCGCCTGCCCCTGTTGGAATATTAAACTATTGTTTATTCGACATGGTCTGCATCTGGGTCTTACCTTCATACTTGATTTAGTGACTGTATTTTCCTTGCTTTTTAGACCACATTAAAAAAATTATTCAATGGTTGGCTAACATCTGAATCTGTGTCTTTCTCTCTCTCTCTCTGTGGTAACTTAAAGAAGAGTCTAGTTAAGGCCTCGACATGTTTCTGAATTTAACTGAACTAACATCGATCTGCATTTCTGTCGCTGTCCGTTTTCTGTCGCCGTCCATTGAAAGTGCTGAACGAATAGGCCTGCCTCGTCTCAGCTCGTTTGCTTACACTGGCTTATACAATAGAGCTGTGTTAATGATAGAAGAACAAACAGTATGAATTTACTGAATATAAACGTATGATGTTTGTTTGTTTCAAAACTGATGTTAGTATTCGTTATTATTGAAGGAGAATGCGGTTCTAATCGATTTACATAAATCCTAACCATACAGTATGTATGTATGTATGTACAGTGGGACAAAAAAAGTATTTAGTCAGCCACCAATTGTGAAAGTTCTCCCACTTAAAAAGACGAGAGAGGCCTGCAATTTTCACCATAGGTACACTTCAACTATGACAGACAAAATGAGAAACAAAATCCAGAAAATCACATTGTAGGATTTTTAAAGAATTTATTTGCGAATTATGGTGGAATATAAGTATTTGGTCAATAACAAAAGTTTATCTCAATACTTTGTTATATATCCTTTGTTGGCAATGACAGAGGTCAAACGTTTTCTGTAAGTTATCATTATTATTATATTATTATTGAAGGAGAATTCGGTTCAAACCATATTTATTTAAGCAAGTCAGCCATGTCAGTTGTAGTTTTTTGAAATCGAAGCAAATGAGTCTGAATGAACTGCCAGACGAGGCTCCGCTGATAACCAGGTGTAGCGGTGGTAAGGATTCACTCCATGGTCCGCTGTTGGGACAGTTTGTGGTCACCGTTTGGCACCGTCATAGTGCGTTTATTGTATTGTGTTGTGTTGTGGCTTCGCTGACATTGCCTGAGTTTATTGCACCAAGATGTACGTGATAAAACGCGAAAACAGTATAGAAATATCTTAAGAAAAAAGAAGGAACAGCTCATGTGATTGAAGTATCCAATCACTTTTGGGTGAAATTGGAATGCACTAAACAAACAACACAAACAACACAAACAACACGAAGAACTGCCTATCCAAAATGGAGATGAATGCACTAAACAAACAACACAAACAACACGAAGAACTGCCTATCCAAAATGGAGATGAATGCACTAAACAAACAACACGAAGAACTGCCTATCCAAAATGGAGATGAATGCACTAAACAAACAACACGAAGAACTGCCTATCCAAAATGGAGATGAATGCACTAAACAAACAACACGAAGAACTGCCTATCCAAAATGGAGATGAATGCACTAAACAAACAACACGAAGAACTGCCTATCCAAAATGGAGATGAATGCACTAAACAAACAACACGAAGAACTGCCTATCCAAAATGGAGATGAATGCACTAAACAAACAACACGAAGAACTGCCTATCCAAAATGGAGATGAATGCACTAAACAAACAACACGAAGAACTGCCTATCCAAAATGGAGATGAATGCACTAAACAAACAACACAAACAACAAATCCTCCCCCCCTAAAAAGATTTAGATGCACTATTGTAAAGTGGCTGTTCCACTGGATGTCATAAGGTGTATGCACCAATTTGTAAGTCGCTCTGGATAAGAGCGTCTGCTAAATGACTTAAATGTAAATGTAAACACAAAGAACTGCCTATCCAAAATGGAGATGTATGCACAAAACATTTCTTCCAACTTTTTTGGCCACATAACAAAGAACCAATAACAAAAAACATATACATGATCATTTACAAAACGTCGCTATTAAAACCTCTTTAGAGGTTAGGGTGCATTTTTCTAACTTTTTGATAAAAAGCGTGCAAAATTTCAACGTCCTGCTACTCATGCCAGGAATATAGTATATGAATATGATTAGTATGTGTGGATAGAAATCACTCTGAAGTTTATAAAACTGGTTAAATCATGTCTGTGACTATAACAGAACTTGTGTAGCAAGTGTTCCTCGGGGCCATGGGGTGACACAGGGATCCAGTTTGAGCCCCACTCTCTTCAATATTTATATATATGCCTTGTTTCCCAAAATGTTTAATCCTCAATAATCGACACACAATGACAAAGTGAAAACCGTTTTTAAAATGTTTTTGCAAATGTATTAAAAACAAAAAACAGAAATACATTATTTACATAAGTCTTCAGACCCTTTGACCTATGACCTATGAAACTCGAAATTGAGCTCAGGTGCATCCTGTTTCCAATGATCATGAGACATTTCTACAACTTGATTGGAGTAAACCTGTGGTAAATTCAACTGATTGGACATGATTTTGAAAGGCCACACACCTGTCTATATAAGGTCCCACGGTTGACAGTGCAAGTCAGAGCAAAAACCAAGCCACGAGGTCTAAGGAATTATCCGTAGAGCTCTGATTCAGGATTGTGTCGGCACTGATTTGGGGAAGAGCACCAACAAAATGACTGCAGCATTGAAGGTCCCCAAGAACACAGTGGCCTCCATCATTCTTAAATGGAATAAGTTTTGAACTACCAAGACTCTTCCTAGAGCTGGCCGCCCAGCCAAACTGAGCAATCGGGGGAGAAGGGAGGTGACCAAGAACCCGAAAGAGTTCAGGACCTCAGACTGGGGAGAAGTCCAACAGGGCGATGACCAACAGGGCAATGACCATAGGCACACAGCCAAGAAAACACAGGAGTGGCTTCGGGACAAGTCTTTGAATAGAAATGCCTCATTTACATAAGTATTCACACCCCTGAGTGGTACACATGGTAGACCTTTGGAGGCGATTACAGCTTTGAGTCGTCTTGCTTTTGTCTGTAACAGCTTTGCACATCTGGATTCTGGGATTTTCTTCCATTTTTCCTTGTAGATTTTCTCAAGCTCTGTTACATTAGATGGGGAGTGGCGGGGAACAGCAATATTCAAGTATTTACACAGATTGTCAATGGGATTAAAGTCTGGGTTTTGTCTGGGCCACTCAAGGACTTTCACATTCTTGTTATGAAGCCATTCCAGTGTTGCTTTGGCTGTATGCTTGGGGTCATTATCCTGTTGGAATGTAAATCTTCGCCCCCAGACTACGGTCGTTTGCTCTCTGAAGCAGGTTCTCATCAAGGATTTGCCTGTATTTGGCCACATTCATTGTTACCTCTATCCTTACCAGTCTCCCAGTGCATGATGCAGAAAAGCATCCCTATGGCATGAAGCTGCCACCACCATGCTTCACGGGAGAGTTTTTGTTAGACGGGTGATGAACTATTATTCCTGGTTTTCTCCAGAGATTGTCCTTTGCATTCAGGCCAAATAGTTAATTTCTTCTCATCCGACCACATAATCTTCTGCCTAATCTTCTGAGTCTTTCACGTGCCTTTTTGCAAACTCTTTTTCTCAGATGTGTGCCCCACTCTCCCATGAAGCCCAGATTGGTGAAGTGCTGTAGAGATTGTTGTCCTTCTGGCAAGTTCTCCCATTCCAGCCAATGAACTCTGCAGTTGTAATTGGGTTCTTGATCAACTCACTGACCAAGGTCTTTCTTTTGTTTGTTTAAATAAACATGGCTCGCAATCGACACGCTGCAGTTTGGTCCGACTCTCCTTCGCCATATGAAAACCGTGACAGAATCACCCACCACAAACGGACCAAGCAGCGTGTCAACAGGCAGGAGCCACAGGAGAGGCAACAGAGACAGCAGCAGCAGGAGTAGCAGCAGCTGCAGTGGGAGAGGCTACACTACCTGGAGAAATGGACATGGGAGGATGAACTGGACGGTAAAGGACCCTGGGCTCAGCCAGGAGAATATTGCCGCCCCAAGGCCGAGCTGGAGGCAGCAAAAGCAGAGAGGCGGCATTATGAGGAACTGGCACGGCAGAGCGGATGGAAGCCCGAGAGTCAGCCCCCAACATTTTTTTGGAGGGGGCTCACAGGGAGTATGGCTACGCCAGGTAGGAGACCTAAGCCAACTTCCTGTGGTTACCGGGGGGCTGGAGAGACCGGGCAGGCACCGTGTTATGCTGTGGAGCGGACAGTGTCCCCAGTGCGGGTGCACAGCCCGGTGCGGTACATTCCAGCTCCTCGTATCGGCCGGCTAGAGTGGGCATTGAGCCAAGTGCCATGAAGCCGGCATAGCCCAGTGCGGGCTATTCCACCTCGCCGCACTGGCAGGGTGACCGGGACCATTCAACCGGGTAGGGTTGGGCAGGCTCGGCGCTCAAGAGCTCCAGTGCGCCTGCACGGCCCGGTCTATCCGTCACCACCTCCACGCACCAGCCCTCCGGTGGCAGCCCCCCGCACCAGGCTGTCTCTCCGGCTCATCCTTACAGGGGCTCCCGCCTCTCCAGTGCTGCCGGAGTCTCCCGTCTGTCCGGCGCTGCTGCCGGAGCCGCCTGTCCGGCGGCTGCCGGAGTCTCCCGCCTCTCCAGTGCTGGAGTCTCCCGCCTGTCCGGCGCTGCTGGTCTCCTGCGCCTGTCGGAGTCTCCCGCCTTCCAGCGCTGTCGGAGCCTTTCTCCTCTCCTGCGCTACCGGAGTCAGCCTGCATGGAGCAGTCAGAGCTGTCAGTCTGCAAGGAGCTGCCAGTCTGCATGAAGCAGCCATAGCTGTCAGTCTGCATGAAGCAGTCAGAGCTGCCAGCCTGCATGGAGCAGTCAGAGCTGCCAGCCTGCATGGAGCAGTCAGAGCTGTCAGTCTGCATGGAGCAGTCAGAGCTGTCAGTCTGCATGAAGCAGCCAGAGCTGTCAGTCTGCAAGGAGCTGTCAGTCTGCAAGGAGCTGCCAGTCAGCCGGGATCTGCCAGAACTGCCAGTCAACCAGGCTCTTCCAGATCTGCCAGTCAGCCAGATGCTTCCAGATCTGCCAGTCAGCCAGAATCTTCCAGAACTGCCAGTCAACCAGGCTCTTCCAGATCTGCCAGTCAGCCAGATTCTTCCAGATCTGCCAGTCAGCCAGAATCTTCCAGATCTGCCAGTCAACCAGGCTCTTCCAGATCTGCCAGTCAGCCAGACTCTTCCAGATCTGCCAGTCAACCAGGCTCTTCCAGATCTGCCAGTCAGCCAGATTCTTCCAGATCTGCCAGTCAGCCAGAATCTTCCAGATCTGCCAGTCAACCAGGCTCTTCCAGATCTGCCAGTCAGCCGGGATCTGCCAGAAATGTCAGTCAACCAGGCTCATCCAGAGCTGTCAGTCAACCAGGCTCATCCAGAGCTGCCAGTCAGCCAGACTCTACTAGATCTGCCAGTCAGCCGGGATCTGCCAGAACTGCCAGTCAGCCAGGATCTGTCAGTCGGCCAGGATCCGCCAGTCAGCCAGGATCTGCCAGTCAGTCAGGATCTGGTAGATCCATCAACCTGCCTGAGCTTCCTCTTACACCTGAGCTTCCTCTTACTCCTGAGCTTCCTCTTACTCCTGAGCTTCTTTTCACTCCTGAGCTTCCTTTCACTCCTGAGCTTCCTTTCGCTCCTGAGCTTCCTTTTCACTCCTGAGCTTCCTTTTCACTCCTGAGCTTCCTTTCACTCCTGAGCTTCCTTTCACTCCTGAGCTTCCCCTCAGTCCCGAGCTTCACTTCAGTCCCGATCTGCTCCTCAGTCTAGTGGGGTTCTGGGTGAGGACTACTAGGCCATGGTTGGCGGCGAGGTTGGACTATCCAGGGACGCAAGGAGAGGGGACTAAGACATTAACTGAGTGGGGTCCACGTCCTGCGCCGGAGCCGCCACCATGGACAGACGCCCACCCGGACCCTCCCTATTGATTTGAGGTGCGTTCGGGAGTCCGCACCTTAGGAGGGGAGGGGTTCTGTCACGCCCTGGTCTAAGTATTTTGTGTTTTTCTTCATGTATTTGGTCAGGCCAGGGTGTGACATGGGTGTTTGTATGTGGTGTGTAGCTTAGTGGGGTTGTAGCTTAGTGGGGTGTTCTAGGAAAGTCTATGGCTGTCTGAAGTGGTTCTCAATCAGAGACAGGTGTTTATCGTTGTCTCTGATTGGGAACCATATTTAGGCAGCCATAGTCTTTGGTTGGATTGTGGGTGATTGTCCTGAGTGTCTTGATGTCCTTGTTCGATGTTAGTTGACACATGTAAAGGCTGTTTTCGGTTTTCGTTTCGTTTATTGTTTTGTAGTGTTCGTGTTTAGTCGTGTTTACGTTTGTTTAAATAAACATGGATCGCAATCGACACGCTGCAGTTTGGTCCGACTCTCCTTCACCATATGAAAACCGTGACAGAGTGGTACTCAGTGATGTGTTGTGTTGGATTTGCCCCAAAAATAACGCTTCGTATTCAGGACAGAAAGTTAATTTATTTGTCACATTTTTTCACAGCTTTACTTTAGTGCCTTGTTGCAAACAGGATGCATGTTTTGTAAAAACATTTTTTTGGGTACAGGCTTCCTTCCTTCTGATACATCCTCAGTTTTCTCCTATCACAGACATTAAACTCTGTAACTGTTTTAAAGTCACCATTGGCAACATGGGGTCCTTCTGTAGCTCAGTTGGTAGAGCATGGCACTTGTAACGCCAGGGTAGTGGGTTCGATTCCCGGGACCACCCATACGTAGAATGTATGCACACATGACTGTAAGTCGCATTGGATAAAAGCGTCTGCTAAATGGCATATATATGGTGAAATCCCTGAGCGGTTTCCTTCCTCTCCGGCAACTAAGTTAAGAAGGACGCCTGTATCTTTGTAGTGACTGGGTGTATTGATACACCATCCAAAGTGTAATTAATAACTTTACTACACTCAAAGGGATATTCATTTTTACCCATCTACCAATAAGTGCCCTTCTTTGCGAGGAATTGGAAAACCTCACTGATCTTTGTTTGAATCTGTGTTTTAAATGCACTGCTCAACTGAGGGACCTTAAAGATCATTGTATTTGTGGGGTACAGAGATGAGGAAGTAATTCAAAAATCACTATTATTAGACACAAAGTTACATACAACTGGTTAAGCACATTTTTACTCCTGAACTTATTTAGTCTTTTTATAACAAATGGATTAAATACTTATTAACTCTGACATTACAGCTTTACATTTTTAATTAATTCGTACAAATGTCTTAAAACATAATTCCACATTATCGGGGAATTGTGTGTAGGCCAGTGACACAAAGTCTTAATTTAAAACAATTTTAAATTCAGGCTGTAACACAACAACATTTTGAAAAAGTCTGGGATGTGAATACTTTTCTGGAAGGCACTGTAGACAAGTGTGTTTCTTTCGAAATCTTTATTTCTAAATCATGTCCAAACAATGGAATGTCCAAACAATGGAATGTCCAAACAATGGAATGTCTAAACAATGGAATGCCCAAACAGTGGAATGTCCAAACAGTGGAATGTCTAAACAATGGAATGTCTAAACAATGGAATGCCCAAACAATGGAATGCCCAAACAATGGAATGCCCAAACAATGGAATGCCCAAACAATGGAATGCCCAAACAATGGAATGCCCAAACAATGGAATGTCCAAACAATGGAATGTCCAAACAATGGAATTGGCCACAGGTGGACTCTAATAAAGTTGTAGTGACATCTCAAAGATGATTAAAGGAAATTGGATGCACCTGTCCTTAATTTTGATTGGCATTGCAAACAGGAGTGAATGTTTTGATTTATTTATTTAACCATTATATAACTGTAAATTAGATATTTATGTATTTCATTTTTAATAAACATGTTTTCACTTTGTCATGTTGGGGTATTATGTGTAGATGGTTGAGAAGGGAAAAAAAGGCAATTTAATCCATTTTGAATTCAGGCTGTTACACAACAAAATGTGGAATAAGTCAAGGGTGTGAATACTTCCTGAAGGCCCTGTAACTATTTGACAGACTTGAAAGAATCAAACAAGCAACAGCCAATTGGAACTGGTATCTGGCCCTAAACAGAGAGTACAGCATGGCAGAATACCTGACCGCTGTGACTGACCCAAAAACTTTGAAAATCCTTGACTATCTACACATTCAGTGAGCATAGCCTTGCAATTGAGAGAGGCCACCGTAGGCAGACCTGGCTCTCAAGAGAAGACAGGCTATGTGCTCACTGCCCACAAAATTAGGTGGAAACTGAGCTGCACTTCCTAACCTTGTGCCAAATGTCATATTTCCCACAGATCACACAGACACAAAAAGAATGTGAAAACAAATCAAACATTGATAAACTCCCATATCTGAAATACCACAGTGTGCCATCACAGCAGCATTATATGTGGACCGTTGCCATGAGAAAAAGGCAACCAGTGAAGAACAAACAACATTGTAAATACAAACTATATTTATCTGTTTTATTTTTCTTTCATACATCAACTACTTGCACATTGTTACAACACATTTGAAATGTCTATATTCTTTTAAAACATTTGTGAGTGTAATGTTTACAAATGTTTCACTTGTTTGTTTCCCTTTTGTTTATTGTCTATTCCATTTTTGCTTTTGGCAAATGTAAGCATTTGTTTCCCATGCCAATAAATCTGCTTGAATTGAATTTAAATTGTGTGTGAGAGAGAGAGAGAGAGAGAATAAGCTATCGTTTCGAAAGTCAGCCTATAGAGACAGACAGGCTAGAAAACAGTACTGTCGGCCTCTGGTGTCTCTCTGCTCTGTAGTGGTGGGTTAATCTAGAACAGAGAACACAGGGAGGGAGCGAGACGGGGAAAGAGAGAGAAGGGGGGGGGGGCTGGCTGGGTTGACAGTGAAAAGAGAGAAAGTTGGAGAATCACATGGAAAAGGATATTCTAATGGAAATCCCAAATAAATAAATGAGAGGAAGAGGAGGAAAAATAAAATATGTGGAATTGGTGGAACTGAAAAGAGAAAAAAATAAAGATAGAGAGAGAGATATAGAGTGAGAGAGAAAGAGAGACAGAGATATATAGAGACAGAGAAAGATATAGAGACAGAGAGAGAGAAAGATATAGAGACAGAGAGAGAGACAGAGAGAGAGAAAGAGAGAGAGAAAGATATAGAGACAGAGAGAAAGATATAGAGAGAGAGAGAGAAAGAGAGAGAGAAAGATATAGAGACAGAGAGAGAGCGGGATATGGAAAGAGGGGGTTAGTATGGAGACAGACAGAAGGGAGGGGGACTAAGTGAGAGGGAGAGCTGAGAGAGACGGAGGGAAGAGCTAATGGAGGGGAGGGAGGGGTGATACTGGGTGAGAGAGGAGGAGACAGGCTGGATAGTGGATGGAGAAAAGACAAAGAGAAGAGTGAATAAGCTGGGATCTCTCTCTCCTCTCAGAGATCTCTATGTCTTGTATGGTGGAGATAAAGAAACCAACCGATGCATAGCGATAAGACAGCTAAGGTCTCTGGAGAGAGATGGAAGGGTGCTGGGTGGAGTGATACAGTGGGATAGAGAGAGAGAGGGCTGAAATAGAGAAAGCAAGATGTAGGAAGAACAGAGAAAGCTGGAATAGAGAGAGGGAGTGAGGAATAGAGAGACGGATAGAGAGAAAGAGGGCGAAAGAGCTGAAGAGAAAATCACAGAATGATAGACTGACTGACATAAAAAAATGGGAGGAGAGAGAGAGAGAGAGAGAGAGAGAGAGAAAGAGAGAGAGAGAGAGAGAGCGAAGGGGGAGGCCAGCTCATAGAGCGTACAGCACGTGTGGAGCTGAAAGAGAGACAGGGAGGGAGGGAGGGGTGGGTGAAGGGGAGGAGAGAGGGAAACAGAGGGAGGGGGGGAGGAGGTATTTAAACCATGGAGCAGGACAGAACAGACTAGCTCTGAACTCCCACAGAGTAGACGGAAGAGAGGAGAGAAAGAGAAGAGAAGAAGAAGAGGAACATAGAAACAGAGTGCTACAGTCTGCTTTATAGCCAGCACCACACACACACACACATATATCCACACACTTCTAGAACGTAACCTCACCCATCCAGCTGGACTTTCTTTCTCCAAGTTGACTCCAGCCCTCAAGCCATCTGGAGCTCTATCTGTGACAACCTGTCCACCACCACGCACCACCACTCTCACTCTGCCTCATCCAGCTCAACCTCGTTCCCTCTTTCCCTCGTTCTTCACGGGGGGGATGGCACGGGCCTCTTTCGGGGGTGCCCTCGGCTGTGCCCTGCTGGCCCTGGTGTTGGCGGCCGGTATGGATTTGGGGAGTCCCCCTGTGGCAGGCTTCTACCCCCACTTCAACCCTTTCTTCTTCCTGTGTACCCACCATGGGGAGTTGGAGGGGTCCGGGGTGGCAGAGGGAGGGGGAGAGGTGCTCCTCACCCTACAGATCGCTGGGGACCCCACCCACTACACTCCGGGACAGGAGTATCAAGGTGAGTCAGGCTGCCCACAGTGGTAGGGTACACACCCAGGGTAAAATGATGTGAGTGTGTATGTGTATAGCCGGTGGAGTCTGTTTGGAGATTGTATGTGTATAGCCGGTGGAGACTGTTTGGTCATCTTGTGTGTGACTTTGTGTGTGTGTATGTGACCCGCTGTGTGTGTGTGTGTATGTGACCCGCTGTGTGCGTGTGTGTATGTGACCCGCTGTGTGTGTGTGTATGTGACCCGCTGTGTGTGTATTACCCCGCAGTGTTTGACTGTGTGTGTCTGAATGTGGAGGATCTTTTTTTTTTGCATGGCTGATATAAATCATTGTCTTTATTAAGTTAAGAATAAATAGTTGTGTATCTATGGTAGAACATTTTAGTGTTTTTCAAGCAGATTTCTTGCTGGCAATTCTTGAAAAATGTGGGGAATGTTTCCAACATACAGATGGAAGGAGAGGTCACTTTATGGTTGGCTGAATTTAGGATGGACGGTTGACAGTTGAATGATAGACAGGTCACTTTATGGTTGGCTGAATTTAGGATGGACGGTTGACAGTTGAATGATAGACAGGTCACTTTATGGTTGGCTGAATTTAGGATGGACGGTTGACAGTTGAATGATAGACAGGTCACTTTATGGTTGGCTGAATTTAGGAGGGCAGTTTCCACAAGCGTGGTTGCATATATGTTAAATAGGAATTAAGTTTGTCTGCTTTGTTCCACGGTTTCTGGTTATTTTGTTGAATTTGTTTTGTCATTTTATGAGTCGAATTTGAACAAAAGAATTTCGGACTATCATTCTAAATTACTATTAATCTTAATTGTTATATTGTTATCACTTACTTCCCAGAAAACCGGGAACATTCTCAGAACATTATCTACAATTCCCATTAAGTTTCATTCATGATTTTATGTGACGTTAGGATGATCACATCCAAAACACATTCAAAGAATGATAATTTTATACAATGTTTGTATAAAACATTCACCTGACGTTGCGAGAACGTTCACAGGAACACATTTTGTCTGTTTTTCAAAGGTTTCCAGAATGTTTCCTGAGGTTGTGAGAATACTGTAGTTTGGAGGGAGAAACACCAAAACACAAAAACTGTCCAGTTGTGCAGATGATTCTACAGTGAACAAAAATATAAAACATGTGAAGTGTTGGTCCCGTGATTCATGAGCTGAAATAAAAGATACCAGGAATTTTCCATACGCACAAAAAGCTTATTTCTCAAAATAATTGGGCAAAGAAAATATGTTTACATTCCTGTTAGTGAGCATTTCTCCTTTGCCAAGACAATCCATCCACCTGACAGGTGTGGCATATAAGGATGATCCTTACACAGATGCACTTTGTGCTGGGGACAATAAAATGCCCCTCTAAAACTAGCAACTTTGTCACGCAACACAGTGCCACAGATGTCTCACGTTTATATTGAGCGTGCAATTGGCATGTGACTGCAGCAATATCCACCACAGCTGTTGCCAGAGAATTGATTGTTAATTTCTTTACCATAATTCGCTTCCAACTTAGTTTTTTGAGGATTTGTCAGTGCGTCCAACCGGCCTCACAGCCGCAGACCACATGTAATGGCATCATTTGGGTGAGCGGTTTGTTGATGTCAACGTTGTGAAGAGAGTGCCCCATGGTGGCGGTGGGGTTATGGTATGGGCAGACATAAGCTACAGACAACAAACACAACTGCATTTTATCGATGTCAATTTGAATGCACAGTGATACGGTGACAAGACCCTGACGCCCATTGTCAAGCTATTCATCCGCCTCCATCACCACCTCATGTTTCAGCATGATAATGCACGGCCCCATGTCGCAAGGATCTGTACACAATTCCTGGATGCTGAAATGGTCTCAGTTCTTCCATGGCCTGCATACTCACCAGACATGTCACCCATTGAGCATGTTTGGGATGCTCTGGATCGACATGTACGACTGCGTGTTCCAGTTCCTGCCAATATCCAGCAACTTCACACAGCCATTGAAGAGGCACATGGCGGTCACACAAGAGACTGACTGGTTTTCTGATCCACACCCCTACCTTTTTTAGAGCCTAATGAATCCATTTAAATTGACTTATTTACTTATATGACCTGTAACCCAGTAAAATCAGAGAAATTGTTGTTTTTATATTTTTGTTCAGCATACAAAGATTATTTTTGGGGTGCAAAAAACAATTCACGTTATGTTGTAAGAACGTTCCTAGAACACATTACTGTCTGTTCTTTAAAGGTTCGCAGAACGTTCCTAGAACACATTACTGTCTGATATTCAAAGGTTCGCAGAATGTTTCTTTAGTTTTGTGGGAACGTTGTGGGTATATAACAAGAGATAGGTTTCCAGAAAGACTAAAACTGTCCAGTTGTGCTGACATTCAGATAGAATTTGTATCAGGGTGCAAAAAAAAAACATTCCTTTGATGTTGCAAGAATCTTGACAGAACAGAACAGCCTTTCTGAGTTCTTTAAAGGGAAATCTCACAAATGTTCCACTTATTATTCATCATCTTCAGCATCACTTCAACATACAGAATGGTAATATTGCGCGTTTGAATTTTAAAATATTTTAACCTTCATTTAACTAGGCAAGTCAGAGATGGAGATGATGAATATGAAGTTGAAAGTTGAAGTTGAGAAATTGTGACATTTCCCTTTAAAGGTTCCCAGAACATTTAGTTAGGTTTTGGGAACAGTGTGGATACATTAGACGAAGCAAGTTCCCAAAAACACAAAATATGCTCAACACAAAATACTGTACCTAATATTACCACAAATGTGTAGCAGATTGGAATACATCCCCTTTATGGTCCACTTCAGATTTAATTAGGGAAAGGCGTTCCGTCAACAGGGACAGTTGTAAATCATGCAGCGCCTTGTGTCACGATCGCAGATTTTAGAGAAACAACAAATGTCGGTACATATAAGTGTCTTATATCAGCTTAAACTCTTGTTAATATAACTGCACTGTCCAATTTCCAGTAGCTATTACTGCGAAAAAATTACATGCTATTGTTTGAGGAGAGCTCCTAACAACAAAACACTTTTTTCACCGCGATAGGTTTCATAAATTCACCTCTGAAGGTGAAATGTTTTTCTTACATTCTGAAACCTTGCTCTGATTTATCATCCAAAGGGTCCTAGAGATAACATGAAGTGTCGTTTTGTAAGAAAAGGTTCATATAGCATGCACGATCGAATTTTGTATTTCCACACGTTCAATTGTTTCAACTAGTCAAATCATGTTTGTATTTATTCCTCAGAGATCCTAGAATGTAAACCGACTTCACTATATCATTAGGGGTGTAGTATATCCTCTAGGACACCATATCAGAGATCCTAGAATGTAACCAGACTTCACTGTATCATTAGGGGTGTAGTATATCCTCTTGGACACCATATTTGGTCAGCACCAATCGGGGTCAAACAAAGCATTGAATCATACAATCAGGAAACCCATGTAAAAAAAATGTTAAAAGAATGAGTTTAAATGTATTTGGCTAAGGTGTATGTATGTCAACTTCTGACTTTAACTGTAACTCACAGTTTAAAATGAAGTTGAAATAAAATAAAATAATAAATATGTACGTGCTTCTTAAATACAGGCTCAGAACATTCACAGTATATAAGAAAACAATCAAAACACAAATTCTTGAAAAAATGATGATACATAATAAACAAAAACCAAATTAATGGTTCAATGGAATAATAATTTATTGATTTAAATGTCCAATGCATTTTTTTATTTTTTATTTTTTTATCTCAATATCAAATCATTTATGGGTAATAATGAAGTAACTTACTGTGATTGTGATTTAAATTTAATTAAAATTAAAATGGTCGACAATAAAAACGCAATAGCAAATAGTGAAATAAAAAATACAGTGTTAAAAGATGAACATGAAGAGGATGGGAACTCCGAAATTATTCTGCGTCCTGATTGGCCATATTAGATTGAAAACCCCCCACTATGACTGTAAGTCGCTTTGGATAAAAGCGTCTGCTAAATATTATTATTATTATTATAAACTGCAGCTCTACTTTGGTGGCATAAAGTGTTAATCCAAGTTAAAATTCCCTGTTTTAGGTCAGTTAGTATCACCACTTTATTTTAAGAATGTGAAATGTCAGAATAATAGTAGAGACAATGATTTATTTATTTTATTTCAGCTTTTATTTATTTCATCACATTCCCAGTGGGTCAGAAGTTTACATACACTGAATTAGTATTTGGTAGCATTTATTTTAAATTGTTAAACTTGGGTCAACCATTTCAGGTAGCCTTCCACATTCATCCCACAATAAGTTGGGTGAATTTTGGCCCATTCCAGTGTTACAATATTTTAATAACTCAGAAATGATTTTGTGTCCTGATTGACCATATTAGACATTTACATTACATTACATTTACATTACATTACATTTACATTACATTACATTTACATTACATTTACATTACATTTACATTACATTACATTTACATCACATTACATTACATTTACATTACATTACATTTACATTTACATTACATTTACATTACATTACATTTACATTACATTTACTTTACATTTACATTTAAGTCATTTAGCAGACGCTCTTATCCAGAGCGACTTACAAATTGGTGCATTCACCTTATGACATCCAGTGGAACAGCCACTTTACAATAGTGCATCTAAATCTTTTAGGGGGGTGAGAAGGATTACTTTATCCTATCCTAGGTATTCCTTAAAGAGGTGGGGTTTCAGGTGTCTCCGGAAGGTGGTGATTGACTCCGCTGTCCTGGCGTCGTGAGGGAGTTTGTTCCACCATTGGGGGGCCAGAGCAGCGAACAGTTTTGACTGGGCTGAGCGGGAACTGTACTTCCTCAGTGGTAGGGAGGTAGGGTATTAGACTGAAAGGAAAGAAAACTGCAACAGCACATGTATCCCCTGGTGGCAATGAGGGTTAATGATCTGACTGTAGAGCTGAACATTCCCGAGTCAACGTCACGTACTCTTTAACTACGTTAATTAAAAACAATAAACGGTGTAATTAAGGCTCAGATATAATCCCATAAAAGAGAGGATGTCTTTATTTGGCCATATTTATAAATCCAGTCTGCAATGATAAATCCAGTCCAGTCTGGAATGCTAAATCCAGTCTGCAATGATAAATCCAGTCCAGTCTGGAATGCTAAATCCAGTCTGCAATGCTAAATCCAGTCTGGAATGCTAAATCCAGTCTGCAATGCTAAATCCAGTCTGGAATGCTAAATCCAGTCTGCAATGCTAAATCCAGTCTGCAATGCTAAATCCAGAATGCAATGCTAAATCCAGAATGCAATGCGAAATCCAGTCCAGTCTGGAATGCTAAATCCAGTCTGCAATGCTAAATCCAGTCTGCAATGCTAAATCCAGTCCAGTCTGGAATGCTAAATCCAGTCTGCAATGCTAAATCCAGTCTGCAATGCTAAATCCAGTCCAGTCTGGAATGCTAAATCCAGTCTGGAATGCTAAATCCAGTCTGCAATGCTAAATCCAGTCCAGTCTGGAATGCTAAATCCAGTCTGCAATGCTAAATCCAGTCTGCAATGCTAAATCCAGTCCAGTCTGGAATGCTAAATCCAGTCTGCAATGCTAAATCCAGTCTGCAATGCTAAATCCAGTCCAGTCTGGAATGCTAAATCCAGTCTGGAATGCTAAATCCAGTCTGCAATGCTAAATCCAGTCCAGTCTGGAATGCTAAATCCAGTCTGGAATGCTAAATCCAGTCTGCAATGCTAAATCCAGTCCAGTCTGGAATGCTAAATCCAGTCTGCAATGCTAAATCCAGTCCAGTCTGGAATGCTAAATCCAGTCTGCAATGCTAAATCCAGTCTGCAATGCTAAATCCAGTCCAGTCTGGAATGCTAAATCCAGTCTGGAATGCTAAATCCAGTCTGCAATGCTAAATCCAGTCCAGTCTGGAATGCTAAATCCAGTCTGCAATGCTAAATCCAGTCCAGTCTGGAATGCTAAATCCAGTCTGGAAAACTAAATCCAGTCTGCAATGCTAAATCCATAACATTCTCTACATGCAGATTTGTCTCAGATTGGAATACATCCCCGTTACGTTTCTCTTCAGATTTAATGACAATAAGCATTTGACGACTGTGTTGGCGTTTACATATAGGCACACGTTTTAATTTCATAGGACATCTGAACAGCAATACATCATACAAACACAATGTGCCCTTTTGAAACTGTAATGTTTGGTTCCCACTAAAAGAGAGGACGTCAATATTTCGTCCAGATGTATCCAGTCAGCGATTAGAAAAAAAATGAAAAGTGTGAACAATAACAAAAAGAAAATGCGCCATCTTATTTTTCATGATCTGAAAAGCTAAAGTGATCCTAGATCAGCAGTCATAGTCTTGGATACCTTGCAAATATGGGCCCAGAATGACACGGCACATAAAGAGGATGAGGGGAGTGATGGTGGGTAACCCAGTTACCAGTATATCTCTGGGTTAGTTATGGGTTAGTTATGGGTTATGGGTTAGTTATGGGGTAGTCATGGGTTAGTTATGGGTTAGTTATGGGTTATGGGTTAGTTATGGGTTATGGGTTAGTTATGGGTTAGTTATGGGTTATGGGTTAGTTATGGGTTATGGGTTAGTTATGGGTTACTTATGGGTTATGGGTTAGTTATGGGTTATGGGTTAGTTATGGGTTGGTTATGGGTTAGTTATGGGTTAGTTATGGGGTATGGGTTAGTTATGGGTTATGAGTTAGTTATGGGTTGGTTATGGGTTAGTTATGGGTTAGTTATGGGGTATGGGTTAGTTATGGGTTATGAGTTAGTTATGGGTTGGTTATGGGTTAGTTATGGGTTAGTTATGGGGTATGGGTTAGTTATGGGTTATGAGTTAGTTATGGGTTAGTTATGGATTATGGGTTAGTTATGGGTTAGTTATGGGGTATGGGTTAGTTATGGATTATGGGTTAGTTATGGGTTGGTTATTGGTTAGTTATGGGTTAGTTATGGGGTATGGGTTAGTTATGGGTTATGAGTTAGTTATGGGTTGGTTATGGGTTGGTTATGGGTTAGTTATGGGTTAGTTATGGGGTATGGGTTAGTTATGGGTTATGAGTTAGTTATGGGTTGGTTATGGGTTAGTTATGGGTTAGTTATGGGGTATGGGTTAGTTATGGGTTATGAGTTAGTTATGGGTTAGTTATGGATTATGGGTTAGTTATGGGTTAGTTATGGGGTATGGGTTAGTTATGGATTATGGGTTAGTTATGGGTTGGTTATGGGTTAGTTATGGGTTAGTTATGGGGTATGGGTTAGTTATGGGTTATGAGTTAGTTATGGGTTAGTTATGGATTATGGGTTAGTTATGGGTTAGTTATGGGGTATGGGTTAGTTATGGATTATGGGTTAGTTATGTTTATGAAGGATAAAAAAGGAACCACAGAATTCCTCATTGACCATACTTCCATAGTTACATGCAACAGCAACAACAAAAGTGTGAAAGAGATTCTCTGTTGGTGCGGAGGATAAACAACCTGGCTTAGGAACCAAACATTACAGGTTTAAACTGTACATTACAGGTTCAAACTGCACATTACAGGTTTAAACTGCACATTACAGGTTCAAACTGCACATTACAGGTTCAAACTGCACATTACAGGTTCAAACTGCACATTACAGGTTTAAACTGTACATTACAGGTTCAAACTGTACATTACAGGTTTAAACTGCACATTACAGGTTCAAACTGCACATATAAAGTGTATTAAAAATATATATGTTTGTGTGATTAAAGTCTATAAAAAATAAAATGCCTCCAAATGCAAAATTATAATTAAATCCGGAGAGAACCTCAATGGGGATGTATTCCAGTTTAGTTAAGGACACATTTGCACGCTGAGAATGTTGTGGTAATATTAAGTCAAACTTAAATATACTTAAGAACTTGTCCTGATTGGTGTTTTTAAATCACTGATGAAGGATTTTGAGGCCGATTCCCTGACCTGTCAATGTTTTTAATTTGCTGTTTTATACTGAATTCAATGTTTTTTACTAGATTACTTGTAGTTTTTCATGTTGTCTGTCTGTAATTTTTTTGTAATGACTTGGTGCTGCCTATCTTGTCCAGGGCGCTCTTGAAAAATATATTTTAATTTCAATGAGCCCTTCCTGGTTAAATAAAGGTTAAATAAATAAAATAACGTTTCCTAAAAGTTTTAGAAATGTTCTGTGGACCTCCAAGACAACATTGCGTGAACGTCGATGTAATGTTATTTTATACCTAAAAACTAAATATGCTATGAACTTCATAAAAAACAGACTTAACGGAAACTGTGCAACATTGTGGGAATGTTCCGTGCAACGTGTCTGAATATCACAACCACATTCTTTTCAACATCCCATACAATTCCTGTAACTCAGTTAAATATCCTGGGAACCTTTAAAGAATCTAAACCAGGTGTTCCGTCAAACATTCTTACAACATTATAGGAATGTCCTGTGCAACCTAACTTAAACATTGTAACCATCATCACAGCTGTATAGTTTTAGTGTTTTGGGATCCTTTCTCTTGTCATATCCCCATAATGTTCAACAGCCTAAATAAACATTCTGGGAACATTTAAAGAACTGACTAAATGAGTTCTGGGAACATTTAAAGAACTGACTAAATGAGTTCTGGGAACATTTAAAGAACTGACTAAATGAGTTCTGGGAACATTTAAAGAACTGACTAAATGAGTTCTGGGAACATTTAAAGAACTGACTAAATGAGTTCTGGGAACATTTAAAGAAGTGACATAATGAGTTCTGGGAACATTTAAAGAAGTGACTAAATGAGTTCTGGGAACATTTAAAGAACTGACTAAATGAGTTCTGGGAACATTTAAAGAACTGACTAAATGAGTTCTGGGAACATTTAAAGAAGTGACATAATGAGTTCTGGGAACATTTAAAGAAGTGACTAAATGAGTTCTGGGAACATTTAAAGAACTGACTAAATGAGTTCTGGGAACATTTAAAGAAGTGACTAAATGAGTTCTGGGACCCTTTAAAGAACTGTCTAAATTAATTCTGGGAAAGTTCTTGTAAGATCAAAGTTTTTTGTGTGTTTTGGAAACATATCGTTTATGATGTCCCCACAATGTTCCCACCAGACATTTCCCAGAACCTCATGAAACATTCTGAGAAACTTTAAAGAACAAAATGTGTTCTAGGAATGTTCTTGCAACAACAGGCAAATGTTTTATACAAACATTCTAGAATCATTTGGACAGATTTGCTGCAACCAACAATTTTTTTCTTTGTACTTTCACTGAACCAATTTTGGTTTGCTGGGATGAGATATGACTGTTGTGTGTGCTGTGTGTGCTGTGTGTGCTGTGTGTGCTGTGTGTGCTGTGTGTGCTGTGTGTGCTGTGTTTGGATTTATGTAGAATTGCTGGCTGTGACACTGCAGAGCTGTTCCGTGTTGTGTTTGTGTGGGGCGGCGGGTGGATGGATTTAAACGGGTGTTTATGTAAGTATTGATGCAGAGTGAAGTGGGACTTTTGTTATGAGAATGAGCTGATGCCGGAGATAGCTGCTAGCTGGTGTTTTCTGTGATCCCACTGCCCCGCTCCTCAGTGTGTAGGTGGCTTTATATCCTCAGGACAAACTGACTAACGGAGAGATCACAAAAACTGAATGAGAGAGAACAAGAAATGAGGGAGAGAGAGAGAGAGAGAGAGAGAAAGAGAGAGAGAGAGAGAGAGAGAGAGAGAGAGAGAGAGAGAGAGAGAGAGAGAGAGAGACGTGGAGGGAGATGTAAAAAGAGGGAGGGAAAGAGAGGAAGGGAGAGGGAGAGAGGGAGGAGGGTATGGAGGGAGGGAGCTATTTAAATCAACTGGGGCTGTGTGTGTGTGAGATCGGAGTTGAGAAGTAGGCGTAGGGGAGATTTAAATGACAGTGTGAGCTGGATTGAGCTGATCAGATACGGGGATATGGGGACGATATGCTTTGGCATATTTTGACAGCTCATTGTGGGTAGTACTCAGATTTGGAGGAAAGGGGTAAGCCAAGAAGATGGATGGGGAATGAGATAGTCACAGGTTAAGGCTTGGTAGTCCTTGTGCACTTAGGATGAAGTGTGCACACTTGCCTAATGAAGAGCAGAGGACAAAGATCTTTACTCCCCCCCTTGAGGAGACTCCTATGTTCGGTACAGCTACAGCTCATCCCTTGGCAGTAGTACCAGTGGATTACTTTAGCAAAGCCCACTGACACCCCAATCAGATCACATACTATATGAATAAATGCTATAGATGGAAGGAAAGTAGTCTAGAAACCAGCCCAAAACATTTAGACAGCAACAAATTCAACTTTCTGGAAAAACATTTCAATAGTGAAGTTGTAATTTTGGCAGTAGAAAAACAGTATATTTGATCTTTCAACGTCTCTATCAAATCTGAAAATGTCAAGCAGACAACCTAAGAAAATGAAAAACGATGACAAAATGGTTTGATGAAGAATGGAAAAACCTAAGAAAGAAACTGAGAAACCTACCTAACCAAAAACATAAAGACCCAGAAAAGCTGAGCCTTCACTTTGGTGAATCACTAAAACAATACAGAAAAACACTACGGAAAAATAAGGAAGAGCACATCAGAAATCAGCTCAATGTAATTGAAGAATCCATAGAATCTAACCACTTCTGGGAAAATTGGAAAACACTAAACCAAGAAAAACATGAAGAGCTGCATATCCAATGTAGGTAAACCGCTTCTCCACTCCTTTTGTCCCTATAACAAAGACCAAACAACAAATACATGTGCTACAAATCTTAGAATCAAAAGACGACCAGAACCCACTGAATTCTCCAGTTACATTGAATGAACTACAGGACAAAATACAAACCCTCCAACCCAAAAAAGCCTGTGGTGTTGATGGTATCCTCAATGAAATTATAAAATATATAGACAACAAATTCCCATTGGCTATACTACAACTCTTTAACATCATACTTAGCTCTGATCACCCCAATCCACAAAAGTGGAGATAAATTTGACCCCATGACTATATTTTTAAAACATTAATTTAACTAGGCAAGTTAGGTAAGAACAAATTTCAATTTACAATGACAGCCTAGTAACAGTGGTTTAACTGCTTTTTTCAGGGGCAGAATGACAGACCTTATCAGCTCAGGGACTCGATGTAGTAACATTTTGATTACTGGCCCATCGCTCTAACCACTAGGCTACCTGCCACCCCCATTGAATGTACTACAGGACAAAATACAAACCTTCCAACCCCAAAAGGCCTGTGGTGGTGATGGTATACTAAATAAAAGCTCTGGCATCTTCCCCAATATTTGGAACCAAGGACTAATCACCCCAATCCACAAAAGTGGAGACTAATTTCACCCCACTAACTTCCCGGAGATTTGCGTGAACAGCAACCTTGGGAACATTCTCCATATTGTCATTAATGACTTGTACATTTCCTCACTGAAAACAAGGTATTACATGTCTAATTGTCTTTTTCCCAAATGATCGTATGACAGACCACGTATTCACCCTGCACAGCCTAATTGACAAACAAACAGACCAAAACAAAGGCATGAGGGTCTGCTATATAAATTGATGAAAAGTGATGTTGGGGAAAAAACAGACAACATTATAAAATCTCTGTACTCAAACAACAAGTGTACAGTTAAAATTGACAACAACAAAACACACACGTTTCTTTCCACAGGGCCGTGGGGTGAGACAGGGATGCAGCTTAAGCCCCACCCTCTTCAACATATATATCAACGAATTGGCGAGGGCACTAGAACAGTCTGCAGCACACAGCCTCACCCTACTAGAATCTGAAGTCAAATGTCTACTGTTTGTTGAGGATCTGGTTCTTCTGTCCCCAACCTACAGCAGCACCTAGATCTTCTGCACAAATTCAGTCAGAACTGGGCCCTGACAGACCTGGGCCCTGACAGTAAATCTCTGTAAGATAAAAAAAAATAATGGTATACCAAAAAAGGTCAAACTCCCAGGACCACAAATACAAATTCCACGTAGACACCATTACCTTAGAGCAAGAATTATAGATACCTCGACTTAAATGTCAGCATCATAGGTAACTTCCACAAAGCTGTGAACAATCTGAGAGACAAAGCAAGAAAGACATTCTACGCCATTAAAATGAACATACAATTCAACATCCATATTAGGATCTGGCAAAAAATACTTGAATCGGTTATAGAACCCATTGCCTTTTATGGATTTGAGGTCTGGGGTCCAACCAACCAACCAAGAAATAACCAACCAACCAACCAACCAAGAAATAACCAAATGGAACAAACATCAAATTGAGACTCTGCATGCATTGGGACTCCCGAGTGGCGCAGTGATCAGAGGAACTGCATCTCAGTAATAGAGGTGACACTACAGACCCTGGTTCGATTCCAGGCTGTATTATAACCAGCTGTGATGGGGAGTCCCATAGTGCAGTGCACAATTGGCCCAGTGTTGTTAGGGTTTGGCTGGGGTATGCTGTCATTGTAAATAAGAATTTGTTTTTAATGGTGTTTATTGATAGGTTTTATGCTCCACAGCCTGTATGGATGAAATTAAATATAAACTAATTGTTTTTCTGACCTGACCTTTATAGCTGTCTCTCCTCTCACCTCCCGGTAAGATAAGGCCGTTTTTATAGACTAAGTGGAGTGATCGAGATACTGCTGGAGGAAGAAGACACACACACACACACACACACACGCAGGCACGCACGCACGCAGGCACGCACTCACACACACACTCACGCACACACGCACGCACGCAGGCACGCACTCGCACGCACTCACACACACAGGCAGGCACGCACTCACACACACGCACACATGCACGCACTCACAAACACACTCACGCACACACACGCAAAAACAGCTCTTTATTTTGGTCATCTTGAAACCAATGTATTTTTTTCTCTTTGTTTTTCATAGCCATTCTTCCCAGCGCTGAGTACTGGGACTGTTGCACAGATCCACGTCTTCTGTTTTCTGTTTTTTCAATCCAGAGCTGTGGTTCATAGATAACAGGCACAGTAAAAACCATTGAGACTGAACAGAGCTTCTGTACTGTACCTGAAGTGTACCTGATTTACCTCTCTGACTGCCTGTTTTATCACCTCTCTGACTGCCTGTTTAACTCTCTCTCTGACTGCCTGTGTAACTCTCTCTCTGACTGCCTGTTTAACCTCTCTGACTGCCTGTTTTATCACCTCTCTGACTGCCTGTTTAACTCTCTCTCTGACTGCCTGTTTAACTCTCTCTCTGACTGCCTGTTTAACTCTCTCTCTGACTGCCTGTTTTATCACCTCTCTGACTGCCTGTTTAACTCTCTCTGACTGCCTGTTTAACTCTCTCTCTGACTGCCTGTTTTATCACCTCTCTGACTGCCTGTTTAACTCTCTCTCTGACTGCCTGTTTAACTCTCTCTCTGACTGCCTGTTTAACCCCTCTGACTGCCTGTTTAACTCTCTCTCTGACTGCCTGTTTAACTCTCTCTCTCTGACTGCCTGTTTAACCCCTCTGACTGCCTGTTTTATCACCTCTCTGACTGCCTGTTTAACTGTCTCTCTCTGACTGCCTGTTTAACTCTCTCTGACTGCCTGTTTAACTCTCTCTCTGACTGCCTGTTTAACTCTCTCTCTGACTGCCTGTTTAACTCTCTCTGACTGCTTGTTTAACCTCTCTGACTGCCTGTTTTATCACCTCTCTGACTGCCTGTTTAACTCTCTCTCTCTGACTGCCTGTTTAACTCTCTCTCTGACTGCCTGTTTAACTCTCTCTCTCTGACTGCCTGTTTAACTCTCTCTCTCTGACTGCCTGTTTTATCACCTCTCTGACTGCCTGTTTAACTCTCTCTCTGACTGCCTGTTTAACTCTCTCTCTGACTGCCTGTTTAACTCTCTCTCTGACTGCCTGTTTTAACCCCTCTGACTACCTGTTTTATCACCTCTCTGACTGCCTGTTTAACTCTCTCTGACTACCTGTTTAACTCTCTCTGACTACCTGTTTTAATTTGTTTGTAACTGACTTGCCTAGTTAAATAAATGTTTAAAACATTAAAGAACCATTCAGGGAGGTTGATCGAGGGCAGTCAGGTCACCCCTGATAAAAGTCATTATTCAACATCCATCCATGTCTGAGGGCGACGTGTAAACCGCTCACTAGGAGGAACAGTGAGCGCTGTCACCTTTCGGTTTTTTCTAGGATGTTGTTGACAGAGATGGCGGATAAACGGAAGCATCTGCCTCTGATTTCAAAGTTTGCAAGTCGAATCCAGTGTTTTTTTTATATCCTAAACTTTAACCCTTACCTTAAACATTCTGAGTTGCCTAATCGTAGAAAATCGTCATTAACTTCTTTGATATAGGAGGCGCTCTTTTAATTTATGGATAAAAAAACATTCCCGTTTTAAACAAGATATTTTGTCACGATAAGATGCTCGACTATGCATATAATTGACAGCTTTGGAAAGAAAACACTCTGACGTTTCCAAAACTGCAAAGATATTGTCTGTGAGTGCCACAGAACTAATGCTACAGGTGAAACCAAGATGAAATTTCATACAGGAAGTGTCCCAGATTTTGAATGCGTTGTGTTCCAATGTCTCCTTATATGGCTGTGTATGGGTCCCGAATGAGCTTAGACTTTCTGTCGTTTCCCCAAGGTGTCGACAGCATTGTGACGTATTTGTAGGCAAATCATTGGAAGATTGACCTTAAGAGACTACATCTACCAGGTGGCCTCTTGGTGTCCTCCGTTGCAATTATTGCGTAATCTCCAGCTGCGTGTATTTTTCATTTGCTTCGAGGAGAAACACAGCTGCCACAAATGATTTATCATCGAATAGATATGTGAAAAACACCTTGAGGATTGATTCTAAACAACGTTTGCCATGTTTCTGTGGATATTATGGAGTTAATTTGGTAAAAAGTTTGGCGTTGTAGAGACTGCATTTTCTGATTTTTTTCTTAGCCAAACGTGATGAACAAAACGGAGCGATTTCTCCTACACAAGTAATCTTTTCGAAAAACTGAACATTTGCTATCTAACTAAAAGTCTCCTCATTGAAAACATCCGAAGTTCTTCAAAGGTAAATGATTTTATTTGAATGCTTTTCTTGTTTTTGTGAAAATGTTGCCTGCTGAATGCTAGGCTTAATGCTATGCTAGCTATCAATACTCTTACACAAATGCTTGTGTAGCTATGGTTGAATAGCATATTTTGAAAATCTGAGATGACAGTGTTGTTAACAAAAGGCTAAGCTTGTGAGCCAATATATTTATTTAATTTCATTTGCGATTTTCATGAAAAGTTAATATTGCGCTATGGTAATGAGCTTGAGGCTATAATTACGCTCCCGGATATGGGATTGCTCGACGCTAGAGGTTAAGGTCTAAACTGAACCTTACACTCTTTGAAATTTGACGTTTGGAAAATGTTTGGAATTTGATGTTTGTGAAACATGAACATCTAACATGAACACCGATGTGAGACGGTGAGGGGGGAGAGAGACGGAGGGGGGAGAGAGACGGAGGGGAGAGAGAGACGGAGGGGTGAGAGACGGAGGGGTGAGAGACGGAGGGGAGAGAGAGACGGAGGGGTGAGAGACGGAGGGGTGAGAGAGACGGAGGGGTGAGAGAGACAGAGGGGGGAGAGAGACGGAGGGGAGAGAGAGACGGAGGGGTGA
>NC_068437.1:54699638-54729638 GCF_023373465.1 Oncorhynchus keta | reverse complement strand
CCCTTCAGCCGGGTATCGTTGTCCTCTTCGTGCCTAAGAAACACCCTTCAGCCCGGTATCGTTGTCCTCCTCGTGCCTAAGAACCACCCTTCAGCCGGGTATCGTTGTCCTCCTCATGCCTAAGAAACACCCCTCAGCCGGGTATCGTTGTCCTCTTCGTGTCTAAGAAACACCCTTCAGCCCGGTATCGTTGTCCTCTTCGTGTCTAAGAAACACCCTTCAGCCCGGTATCGTTGTCCGCTTCGTGTCGTGTCTAAGAAACACCCTTCAGCCGGGTATCGTTGTCCTCTTCGTGCCTAAGAAACACCCTTCAGCCCGGTATCGTTGTCCTCCTCGTGCCTAAGAACCACCCTTCAGCCCGGTATCGTTGTCCTCCTCGTGCCTAAGAACCACCCTTCAGCCGGGTATCGTTGTCCTCCTCATGCCTAAGAAACACCCCTCAGCCGGGTATCGTTGTCCTCTTCGTGTCTAAGAAACACCCTTCAGCCGGGAATCATTGTCCTCTTCGTGTCGTGCCTAAGAAACACCCTTCAGCCGGGTATCGTTGTCCTCTTCGTGTCTAAGAACCACCCTTCAGCCAGGTATCGTTGTCCTCCTCGTGCCTAAGAAACACCCCTCAGCCAGGTATCGTTGTCCTCTTCGTGTCTAAGAAACACCCTTCAGCCCGGTATCGTTGTCCTCTTCGTGTCTAAGAAACACCCCTCAGCCGGGTATCGTTGTCCTCTTCGTGCCTAAGAAACACCCTTCAGCCCGGTATCGTTGTCCTCTTCGTGTCTAAGAAACACCCTTCAGCCGGGTATCGTTGTCCTCTTCGTGCCTAAGAAACACCCTTCAGCCCGGTATTGTTGTCCTCTTCGTGTCTAAGAAACACCCTTCAGCCGGGTATCGTTGTCCTCTTCGTGTCTAAGAACCACCCTTCAGCCAGGTATCGTTGTCCTCCTCGTGCCTAAGAACCACCCTTCAGCCGGGTATCGTTGTCCTCCTTGTGCCTAAGAAACACCCCTCAGCCGGGTATCGTTGTCCTCTTCGTGTCTAAGAAACACCCTTCAGCCCGGTATCGTTGTCCTCTTCGTGTCTAAGAAACACCCTTCAGCCGGGAATCGTTGTCCTCTTCGTGTCGTGCCTAAGAAACACCCTTCAGCCGGGTATCGTTGTCCTCTTCGTGCCTAAGAAACACCCTTCAGCCGGGTATCGTTCAGAGTTGAGCGTGTGCAGATTGAGGTGGATTAAGCCAGAGCAGTCAGAATAACACCTTTTAATCAGCAGGCTTACACTGCAGGTTGTTTTTGTTTTGTGATGTGATGTGAGAGTGTGGCTGATTGGTTTGCTGGCTGACTGACTGGCTGGCTGGATGGCTGACTGGTTGGCTGATTGGCTTGTTGGCTAGCTGACTGACTGACTGACTGACTGACTGACTGGCTGGCTGGTTGGCCGACTGACTGGCTGATTGGCTTGTTGGCTAGCTGACTGACTGACTGACTGACTGACTGACTGGCTGGCTGGTTGGCCGACTGACTGGCTGGCTGGCTGGTTGGCTGGTTGGCTGGTTGGCTGGTTGGCTGACTGACTGGCTGGCTGGTTGGCTGACTGGCTGACTGACTGACTGACTGACTGACTGGCTGACTGGCTGGCTGGTTGGCTGGTTGGCTGACTGGCTGGTTGGTTGGTTGGCTGGTTAGCCAAGAAACAAGCTTCTTTGACATTTCTGGAAAATGATTGTGTCGCTTCAGGGCATGGAGAATCGTCTCAGATAACAGGGACATTGTTAGCCTGCACCAATGTGCTTCCAAAGCAGTGTGTGTGCCAACGTGGTGCCACCCATTGCCAGGTGTGCAGTATATGAAGCAACAGATTTGATGCCAGCGAAAGGGAAGGCCTGCCAAACAGTGGTGTGTGTGTGTTTATGCCTTTACATGTGCGTGCCAGTCTTATCTGGGCAGCCGATGTTGGAACTCTTGTATTTCATCGTTTTTTATTTATTTCCGCCCCATTTTATTTGGCAGCCAATACCAGAGAGCTCTTAACGAGGTAAATGTTGAGTTGTGTTTTCGCTTTAGGCAGTGGGGCAGGTCAGGGCAGGCTGGGAAGGCAGGTCAGGGCAGGCTGGGAAGATAGGTCAGGGCAGGCTGGTCAGGGCAGGCTGGGAAGACAGGTCAGGGCAGGCTGGGAAGGCAGGTCAGGGCAGGCTGGGCAGGTCAGGGCAGGGCAGGCTGGGCAGGTCAGGGCAGGCTGGGCAGTCAGGTCAGGGCAGGCTGGGCAGGCAGGTCAGGTCAGTCTGGGCAGGCAGGTCAGGGCAAGGCAGGCTGGGCAGGCAGGTCAGGTCAGGGCAGGCTGGGCAGGTATAGCTTTGAGGGTGGGTTGGTATTTTTAGTACAGGGATTAGCTTGATTCTATTGTACCCCCCCATTCCTGTCTTTCATCATCTATATATCAGGCCTGTAGGCGGGTAGGCAGGCAGGCGGGTAGGCAGGCAGGCGGGTAGGCAGGCAGGCAGGCAGGCAGGCAGGCAGGCAGGCAGGCAGGCAGGCGGGTAGGCAGGCAGGCAGGCGGGTAGGCAGGCATGCAGGCGGGTAGGCAATCGGGTAGGCAGGCAGGCAGGCGGGTAGGCAGGCATGCAGGCGGGTAGGCAGGCAGGCAGGCAGGCAGACATACAGGCGTGTGGTGTGTAATCTGCATTTGCCAGACCCCGGTCTCTCTGTGCTGCAGCAGGCCTTCTCGTTTGAAGGAGCTGGGATGAGCTGGGGGGGGGGGGCTCAGTCTGTATGGGGTTGGTGCTAATCTGACAGCCTGTGTCACGCGTCGCGTGCCGACTAGCTCCTTAGCGGCTCTCAGCCACACCGAGCCGAGCCACAGCTTCCTCTGTAGTCGGGCCGTGGGAAGGAACACCCCGCTGAATGCTATCAGCACAGACGACACACTGGGCCCCCAGGCTGGGATTACACACTTCTCAATGGAGATGCCTGATAGAGGAGGAACACGAGCAAGAGGAGAATGGACGAGGAGGACAAATAAACCAGGATGAACAGCCGTTCCATTCTCATTCTGAACAGGGAAGGACGACCATCGGTAGCAAAGCTGATCAACACTGGCTACTGTTAAACCACCCCAGAGACAAACGTGAAGGAGGGCGACAAGACGAGCAAGAGGGGGGGGGGGAGGTGGAAGAAGAGAGAGGTTAAAAGGGACCCATCACTTCTGTAAAGCGCTGCTTAACTCAATGCTGGAGGAAATGAACAGTGGGCCCATTGTTCCTGGGTAGATTGTGCTGCTGAGATATAGTCATGGATATTAGGATGTGCTATTTATTCCCACAGATACCGATGGCAGACAGAGGCAGACATACTAATGGAAGACAGAGGCAGACATACAAATGGCAGACAGAGGCAGACATACTGATGGCATACAGAGGCAGACATACGACAGAGGCAGACATACAAATGGCAGACAGAGGCAGACATACAAATGGCAGACAGAGGCAGACATACTGATGGCATACAGAGGCAGACATACGACAGAGGCAGACATACAAATGGCAGACAGAGGCAGACATACAAATGGCAGACAGAGGCAGACATACAAATGGCAGACAGAGGCAGACATACTAATGGCAGACAGAGGCAGACATACCGATGGCAGACAGAGGCAGACATACTGATGGCAGACAGAGGCAGACACACTAATGGCAGACAGATCCAGCCATACTGATGGCAGACAGATCCAGCCATACTGATTGTAGACAGATCCAGCCATACTGATGGCAGACAGATCCAGCCATACTGATGGCAGACAGATCCAGCCATACTGATGGTAGACAGAGGCAGACATACTGATGGCAGACAGAGGCAGACATACTGATGGCAGAAAGAGGCAGACATACTAATGGCAGACAGATCCAGCCATACTGATGGCAGACAGAGGCAGACATACTTTTGGCAGACAGCGGCAGACATCTGGGTGTTCTCTCTACTTATTTAGTCTGTCCCACTTCTGTTTACAACCTCATGTTTGGAACAAACCCTTCAAAGAGAGAGGGGGAAAATAAGACTGTAAAAGGAAAATACTGCGGGATGTAATTTCATTAAGCTTCAGAGGCCTGTTTCAGAGGGGTGTTTCCCCATGTGTGTGTTTCTACGGGGAGAATTAGCCAGTGTGAAGCTCGAGTGTCTTTGAGGTTTTCTGCTGCTTTACCCTCAGGGTCTATGTTCCTCTGAGTTAGTGCTTAGGGACAGATCAAAATTTAGTGTGGGGAGGGGTGGTTCCAAATAGGGTTGGGTTGCTTTGGGGTGGGTAGTGCATTTTTTTCCCCTGGTTTACATATGCTCTTATGCTCATATTTTACCCATAAACCACGGCTTGTCTTATTTTTGCTATTACCGTTAATAAAGTTTATAAAGGTTTGGTATGGTGTGGCTATTATTAATCTTTAGCTACTTCAGGCCTATGATACGAAAGCAGTGCGCTCCAACTGACTCTGAGAGTTGAACTTGAGTTGAGGAGCACTGTTTCAGGTCCTACCAGAGTTACTCCCAATGAACCTAACAATATAATGCTTATCTTTAAACAAAATATTCTGTTAGAAAATGAACTAATTAGAGCCTCCTTCTGTACGTCTATATCTGTAGAGCAGATGCAGCAGCCATAGGACGTAAAGAAGCATCAATGTCATCGCCACGAGCATATCTCTACCTCTATCTCACTGGGGTTAGGCCTAACTTCTCTCCCTTATATACCTATCTCACTGGGGTTAGGCCTAACTTCTCTCCCTTATATACCTATCTCACTGGGGTTAGGCCTAACTTCTCTCCCTTATATACCTATCTCACTGGGGTTAGGCCTAACTTCTCTCCCTTATATACCTATCTCACTGGGGTTAGGCCTAACTTCTCTCCCTTATATACCTATCTCACTGGGGTTAGGCCTAACTTCTCTCCCTTATATACCTATCTCACTGGGGTTAGGCCTAACTTCTCTTCCTTATATACCTATCTCACTGGGGTTAGGCCTAACTTCTCTCCCTTATATACCTATCTCACTGGGGTTAGGCCTAACTTCTCTTCCTTATATACCTATCTCACTGGGGTTAGGCCTAACTTCTCTCCCTTATATACCTATCTCACTGGGGTTAGGCCTAACTTCTCTTCCTTATATACCTATCTCACTGGGGTTAGGCCTAACTTCTCTCCCTTATATACCTATCTCACTGGGGTTAGGCCTAACTTCTCTTCCTTATATACCTATCTCACTGGGGTTAGGCCTAACTTCTCTTCCTTATATACCTATCTCACTGGGGTTAGGCCTAACTTCTCTCCCTTATATACCTATCTCACTGGGGTTAGGCCTAACTTCTCTCCCTTATATACCTATCTCACTGGGGTTAGGCCTAACTTCTCTCCCTTATATACCTATCTCACTGGGGTTAGGCCTAACTTCTCTCCCTTATATACCTATCTCACTGGGGTTAGGCCTAACTTCTCTCCCTTATATACCTATCTCACTGGGGTTAGGCCTAACTTCTCTCCCTTATATACCTATCTCACTGGGGTTAGGCCTAACTTATCTCCCTTATGTACCTATCTCACTGGGGTTAGGCCTAACTTCTCTTCCTTATATACCTATCTCACTGGGGTTAGGCCTAACTTCTCTTCCTTATATATCTATCTCACTGGGGTTAGGCCTAACTTCTCTTCCTTATATACCTATCTCACTGGGGTTAGGCCTAACTTCTCTTCCTTATATACCTATCTCACTGGGGTTAGGCCTAACTTCTCTTCCTTATATACCTATCTCACTGGGGTTAGGCCTAACTTCTCTTCCCTATATACACTAGATTACCCAAAGTATGTGGACACCCGCTCGTTGAACATCTCCAGACCATTATTCCTCCTCCACCAAATGTTACAGTTGGCACTATGCATTCGGTTAAGTAGCGTTCTCCTGGCATCTGACCAAACCCAGATTCATCCGTTGGCCTGCCAGATGGTGAAGCGTGAGGGAACACCTTTCCACTGCCCCAGAGTCCAATAGCGGCAAGCTTTACACCACTCCAGCCGACTCTTGGTATTGCACATGATGATCTTAGGCTTGTGTGCGGCTGCTTGGCCATGGAAAGCTATTTTATGAACCTGCCAATGAACAGTTCTTGTCCTGATGTATCTTCCAGATGCAATTTGAAACTCAATAGTGAGTGTTGCACCCGAGGACAGACAATTGTTATGTGCTACGTGGTTCAGCACTCGGTGGTCCTGTTCTGTGAGCTTGTGTGGCCTACCACTTCACGGCTAAGCCATTGTTGCTCCTACAGTGCCTGCATTTGTCCTATTTTGTTGCATTACAACCTGTAATTTAAATATATTTTAATTTGGATTTCATGTAATGTACATACATAAAATAGTCCAAATTGCTCAAAATGATGAACGGCGCTAAATACAGGGAAATCCTTGAAGGAAATCTGTTTCAGTCTTCCAGAGATTTGAGACTGGGACGGAGGTTCACCTTCCAACAGGACAATGACCCTAAGCCTACTCCTAAGCAAATCTCGAGTGGTTTAAGGGGAAACATTTAAATGTCTTGGAATGGCCTAGTCAAAGCCCAGACCTCAATCCTATTGAGAATCTGTGGTATGACTTAAAGTTTGTTGTACACCAGCAGAACCCATCCAACTTGAAGGAGCTGGAGCAGTTTTGCCTTGAAGAAATGGCAAAAGTCCCAGTGGCTACAATCTTATAGAGACATACCCCAAGAGACTTGCAGCTGTAATTGCTGAGAAAGGTGGCTCTACAAAGTATTGATTTTGTCTTATTTCTTGTTTGTTCCACAATAAAAAAAAAAAAAAATATGTTGCATCCCCCCACCTCCCCCGCAAAAAAAATATATTTTCATTCCAGGTTGTAAGGCAACAAAATAGGAAAAATACCAAGGGGGTGAATACTTTCACTAGCCTCTGTAGATGTTTCCACATCACAATAAATAAAACACATTTTTAAAAACTTCACTTGATCGGGATAGCTCTAGCAAGGCAGAAATTTGACTAACTTTCTTGTTGGAAAGGTGGCATCCTATGACCGTGCCACAGTGAAAGTCAATGATCCCTTCAGTAAGGCAATTCTACTGCCAATGTTCATCTACACCTGTCAGCAACGAGCGTCAGAGCCGGTGAAGTAGGATTCAATGTTATTCCTGTATTGACGCTTTGCCTGTTTGATGGTTTGTCTGAGGGCATACCATGATTTCCTATAAGCATCCGGATTAGTGTTCCACTCCTTGAAAGCGGCAGCTCTAGCCTTTGGCTCAGTGCGGATGTTGCTTTTAATCCATGGCTTCTGGTTGGGATATGTACGTACGGTCACTGTGCGGACGACGTTGTGAATGCACTTATTAATGAAGCCGGTGACTGAGGTGCTATACTCCTCAATACCATTGGATGAATCAGGGAACTTATTCCAGTCTGTGCAAAACAGTCCTGTTGCGAAGTCATCTGACCACTTCCATAATGGGTCACTGATACTTCCTGCATTAGTTTTAGCTTGTAAGCAGGAATCAGGAGGATAGAATTATGGTCAGATTTGCCAAATGGAGGGTGAGTGAGAGCTTTGTGTGTTGAGTGAAGGTGGTCAAGAGTTTATTTTCCTCTGGTTGCACATGTGACATGCTGGTAGAAAATATGTAAAACGGATATAAGTTTTGCCTGCATTAAAGTCCCCGGCCACTAGGTGCAGTGCTTCTGATGAGAATGAGGTGCAGTGCTTCTGATGAGAATGAGGTGCAGTGCTTTTGAATGAGAATTTTCTTGTTTGCTTATGACATACTGGGTAAGCCTACAAGGTCGGGAGGGATGTGTTTCCTGTTTGTCTGGATTGACATAGTCTATTTATTGTAGTGTTGAAAACGCAAACCATGATCTTGAAATGCCCGAAGTTTGCATGCTTCGTTTATTGGTTGTGTGGTGCATAGGTACAGAAACCTGTTGGTGTAAAATGTGTTGCATATATTTTATGTAATTATAACTACGGCATCAAAATGTTGAAAATCTGATTTCCTCCTAGCTGATCATCATCTGTAGCCAGCTCCGATCGTAGTGTAATGAAACAGGCAGGGAGAGTGAACTTGTCTGTTACGGTCAGCGAACACCCAACCTTCAACTGTGCCACAAAAGCTAAGCTGATGTCTATATCCACGTTGAGAAACACAGGGAAACAATACGTTGGAAAAAGTATTGCGTGAATGTTAGTCGAAGACAACTAACATTTTCTAGCTCTACCCTCCCCACAAGCTAATCGTCATCCTACAGTACAAAATGCCATCAACCAACCCTCAACCTACGTTCCCCAGCCTAACCTCTGCTATTCTTTACCTCAACCAACCTTCCCCGGCCTAACCTCTGCTATTCTTTACCTCAACCAACCTTCCCCGGCCTAACCTCTGCTATTCTTTATCTCAACCAACCTTCCCCGGCCTAACCTCTGCTATTCTTTATCTCAACCAACCTTCCCCGGCCTAACCTCTCCTATTCTTTACCTCAACCAACCTTCCCCGGCCTAATCTCTGCTATTCTTTATCTCAACCAACCTTCCCCGGCCTAATCTCTGCTATTCTTTATCTCAACCAACCTTCCCGGCCTAATCTCTGCTATTCTTTACCTCAACCAACCTTCCCGGCCTAATCTCTGCTATTCTTTATCTCAACCAACCTTCCCGGCCTAATCTCTGCTATTCTTTATCTCAACCAACCTTCCCGGCCTAATCTCTGCTATTCTTTACCTCAACCAACCTTCCCCGGCCTAATCTCTGCTATTCTTTATCTCAACCAACCTTCCCCGGCCTAATCTCTGCTATTCTTTATCTCAACCAACCTTCCCCGGCCTAATCTCTGCTATTCTTTATCTCAACCAACCTTCCCCGGCCTAATCTCTGCTATTCTTTACCTCAACCAACCTTCCCCGGCCTAATCTCTGCTATTCTTTATCTCAACCAACCTTCCCCGGCCTAATCTCTGCTATTCTTTATCTCAACCAACCTTCCCCGGCCTAACCTCTGCTATTCTTTACCTCAACCAACCTTCCCCGGCCTAATCTCTGCTATTCTTTACCTCAACCAACCTTCCCCGGCCTAACCTCTGCTATTCTTTATCTCAACCAACCTTCCCCGGCCTAATCTCTGCTATTCTTTATCTCAACCAACCTTCCCCGGCCTAACCTCTGCTATTCTTTATCTCAACCAACCTTCCCCGGCCTAATCTCTGCTATTCTTTACCTCAACCAACCTTCCCCGGCCTAACCTCTGCTATTCTTTATCTCAACCAACCTTCCCCGGCCTAACCTCTGCTATTCTTTATCTCAACCAACCTTCCCCGGCCTAACCTCTGCTATTCTTTATCTCAACCAACCTTCCCCGGCCGAACCTCTGCTATTCTTTACCTCAACCAACCTTCCCCGGCCGAACCTCTGCTATTCTTTACCTCAACCAACCTTCCCCGGCCTAACCTCTGCTATTCTTTATCTCAACCAACCTACAGTACCTCAACGGGTCCTTGTCCTCGTCTCTACCCTCACCGACTACACCCCCAGCCCTCACCATGTACCCGCATAGCTTTATAACACCCCCCCCCCCCCAACCCCCAACCCCCTGCCACTGCAGCCGTATCCCCCATCCCACACGTCCACACGTCTAGGCACTCCCAAGCCTGGAGATAATGATGAGGACGATGAAGATGGCAGTGATGATGGATATCTGAAGAGATCTTCTATTGTCAGGCTTTTGGAACATCCGTGTTTGTCCTAGTTCACACTGAGACGAGCCGAGGCATTTTGGGAATAAAACATTTTCAGAGAAGACTGGATTTGGAGAAAAAAAGGGAAAGTGAATGAACCAGTTGGTTGTTATTTCAGTCCCAGGAAAATGTCTGTTCAGAAGGACTCAATTCCCCGGGAACCTCCGTCTGTCTCACACCTATTGGTTCAGGTGTTTGATTATGGTCTGTATAACCGCTGTAGAAGACACACGCACGCACGCGCGCGCGCGCGCACGCACGCACGCACGCACGCACGCGCGCACGCGCGCACGCACACACACACACACACACACACACACACACACACACACACACACACACACACACACACACACAAAGTTGTTACACACACTCTGAGAATGTGTGAGATGTCACTCTATGGGCCTTTTTCTCTGTAAGAAACTGTAGACCATTGACAGCAGCCAGTTATTGACCTATGACCTTTCGTCTCCATAGCTCTGGCTTCCATATTCCAGACCTGGTCCAGCCAGACTTAGACAGACCTGTTCTGTTTCTGTCTGTTCTCTCTGTGGTGTGGTCTCTGTCACCTTGCCTGTGGTAGTGGTGGATTCTACCCCACTGGGACTAAAGAAGGGAATGAGCCAGGCTCCCATCTGGCTCCCTCCTTGCACCTCAACAATTATCACAGTCCACACCTCCTATTTCTGCCTTATAAAGAGTGATGGAGACTAGAAACACTAGCCACCTGGACATCCTAGTGTTTATTTTAAAAGACAGGGGTAGATATGTGATAATGGGCATAATTATGTGAAGCTGTGAAATTGAATATAGAAATAGCAGATACATGTCAGTGTTGTCCTCTGCCGTTTCCAAACCCCTTTCCGACCCAAACACACATCAACATTAAAAGGCACGGGCTCAACCAACCAAATGATAGGCCTAGCTAACCTCTGTCTGATTGGCTCTGACTGGCAATCTGAACCTCTGTCTGATTGGCTCTGATTGGCAAGCTGAAGGATGCAAATTGGGTCACTAGTGCACTTTACAGACTGGACCAGTAGAACTACCAGACTGGACCAGTAGAACTACCAGACTGGACCAGTAGGCCTGAGAACTACCAGACAGAACCAGTAGAACGACCATACTGGACCAGTAGAACTACTAGACTGGACCAGTAGAACTACCAGACTGGACCAGTAGAACTACCAGACTGGACCAGTAGAACTACTAGACTGGACCAGTAGAACTACCAGACAGAACCAGTAGAACTACCAGACTGGACCAGTAGAACTACCAGACAGGACCAGTAGAATTACTAGACTGGACCAGTAGTACTACCAGACTGGACGAGTAGAACTACCAGACTGGATCGGTAGAACTGAGTACCAGACTGGACCAGTAGAACTACCAGACTGGATCGGTAGAACTGAGTACCAGACTGGACCAGTAGAAATACCAGACTGGATCAGTAGAACTACCAGACTGGATCGGTAGAACTACCAGACTGGATCGGTAGACCTCAGAACTACCAGACTGGACCCGTAGGCCTGAGAACTACAGTACAGGGGAATCTGAAACAGATGTAGATGCATCCCTCCCGTGCATCGGTCTAAGTCTCAGAGACAGACAGACTAATTGGTAGGTTAAATGTGTAACTGGAAGAGGCAGAGAGCGGGAGGGGAGTGTGGATGGGGGAGAGGAGAGGGGGAGGAGGGCGAGAGGGTAGTAGGAATGGGTGAGAGGAGAAAGGAGAGGGGGAGGGAGGAGAGGGGATGGGGGAGAGGAGAGAGGGAGGAGGACGAGAGGGTAGTAGGAATGGGTGAGAGGAGAAAGGAGAGGGGGAGGAGAGGGGATGGGGGAGAAGAGAGGGAATGGGGGAGAGGTGAAAGGAGTGGGAGGAGGGGATGGGGAGAGGGGGAGGAGGGGATGGGGAGAGGGGGAGGAGGGGATGGGGAGAGGGGGAGGAGGGGATGGGAAGAGGGGGAGGAGGGGATGTGGAGAGGGGGAGTAGGGGATGTTAATTACGGGCAATGGTGTGATTGTCGTTAAACATGGTTGGTGTGATTAAGACTGGGTGTCAGGGGAACTGTTCTACCTGCTGGGGTGGGAGGAGAGTAGGGATGGGGGAGAGGGGACCTGCTGGGGTGGGAGGAGAGTGGGGATGGGGGAGAGGGGACCTGCTGGGGTGGGAGGAGAGTGGGGATGGGGGAGAATGGACCTGCTGGGGTGGGAGGAGAGTGTGGATGGGGGAGAGGGGACCTGCTGGGGTGGGAGGAGAGTGGGGATGGGGGAGAATGGACCTGCTGGGGTGGGAGGAGAGTGGGGATGGGGGAGAGGGGACCTGCTGCCAGTAGAGAACCTACTCTACACACATGGATGGAATTAACCACACATACACACGCACAAGCATGCACAAGGACGCATGGACACACATGCATACACACACGCACGCACGCACACACTTCGTTGCCGTTAGAGACCCTACCCAACTCTTCCATTACAGAAACCAGCCTTTTAATTAGAAATCAATCTCCTCAATCACCCTCACTTTGCTCCGTGGACGCACGCACGCACGCACGCACGCACACACACACACACACACACACACACACACACACACACACACACGCACACACACACACACACACATACTGTGTGCCATTATCTCTCCAACCCAACATCCCAACATACACAAGAGTGATGAAGGCACTTTGGGACTTTGGTTGGCTATTATCTGCAATTTTCATGCCAAGAAATGGAAGGAGAAGGAAGATGGAAAGGCTCAATGGACCACGTCGGTCAGCTCTACACTCTGGTTATGTCCCAAATAGAACCCTACTCCCTGTGTAGTGCACTACTTTAGACCGGGATCCTATAGGGCTCTGGTCAAAAGTAGTGCACTTGTGCAGGGAATAGGGAACCAGCCTCTACTCTCTCCAGTCTCCGGCCTCCCGTCTAGGTCTGTTTGACCATTCCACTGAAATAGAAACTTCTCCCACACTAGCTCTGCTGCATTCACATGAAGTCAGGGTTGAATACTAATGGGAAGGGGAAACAGATGGAGTTTTATTATTAAAGATGTGGCCTTTCATGTGATCAGTGTGCATTTTTGAGGAATGTGGGGTGATTGAATGCAAAGCTCAAGAGGTTATAATGAGACCGTAATTGATAGAGTAATTACTCTGTTAGGATTCAGTAGGAAGGGGAAAACAAACAGAGCAACACATAAAGAGGGAGATGGGGTGAGGGAGAAAGAGGGAGATGGGGTGAGGGAGATGGGGTGAGGGAGAAAGAGGGAGATGGGGTGAGGGAGAAAGAGGGAGATGGGGTGAGGGAGAAAGAGGGAGAAAGAGGGAGATGGAGTGAGGGAGATGGGGTGAGGGAGAAAGAGGGAGATGGAGTGAGGGAGATGGGGTGAGGGAGAAAGAGGGAGATGGGGTGAGGGAGAAAGAGGGAGAAAGAGGGAGATGGAGTGAGGGAGATGGGGTGAGGGAGAAAGAGGGAGATGGGGTGAGGGAGAAAGAGGGAGATGGGGTGAGGGAGAAAGAGGGAGATGGGGTGAGGGAGAAAGAGGGAGATGGGGTGAGGGAGCAAGAGGGAGATGGGGTGAGGGAGAAAGAGGGAGATGGGGTGAGGGAGAAAGAGGGAGATGGGGTGAGGGAGAAAGAGGGAGATGGGGTGAGGGAGAAAGAGGGAGATGGGGTGAGGGAGAAAGAGGGAGATTAGGTGAGGGAGAAAGAGGGAGATGGGGTGAGGGAGAAAGAGGGAGATGGGGTGAGGGAGCAAGAGGGAGATGGGGTGAGGGAGAAAGAGGGAGATGGGGTGAGGGAGCAAGAGGGAGATGGGGTGAGGGAGAAAGAGGGAGATGGGGTGAGGGAGAAAGAGGGAGATGGGGTGAGGGAGAAAGAGGGAGATGGGGTGAGGGAGCAAGAGGGAGATGGGGTGAGGGAGAAAGAGGGAGATGGGGTGAGGGAGAAAGAGGGAGATGGGGTGAGGGAGAAAGAGGGAGATGGGGTGAGGGAGAAAGAGGGAGATGGGGTGAGGGAGAAAGAGGGAGATTAGGTGAGGGAGAAAGAGGGAGATGGGGTGAGGGAGAAAGAGGGAGATGGGGTGAGGGAGCAAGAGGGAGATGGGGTGAGGGAGAAAGAGGGAGATGGGGTGAGGGAGCAAGAGGGAGATGGGGTGAGGGAGAAAGAGGGAGATGGGGTGAGGGAGAAAGAGGGAGATGGGGTGAGGGAGAAAGAGGGAGATGGGGTGAGGGAGAAAGAGGGAGATGGGGTAAGAGATGTAGAGAGACAGAAAGAGAGTGATAATCACAGAGAGAGACAAAGAGAGAGAGAGAGTAGACAGAAAAGAGGGCAAGTGAGAGGCTGAAGGAAAAGCTGAGAGGCTGAAGGAAAAGCTGAGAGGCTGAAGGAAAAGCTGAGAGGCTGAAGGAAAAGCTGAGAGGCTGAAGGAAAAGCTGAGAGGCTGAAGGAAAAGCTGAGAGGCTGATGGAAAAGCTGAGAGGCTGAAGGAAAAGCTGAGAGGCTGAAGGAAAAGCTGAGAGGCTGAAGGAAAAGCTGAGAGGCTGAAGGAAAAGCTGAGAGGCTGAAGGAAAAGCTGAGAGGCTGAAGGAAAAGCTGAGAGGCTGAAGGAAAAGCTGAGAGGCTGAAGGAAAAGCTGAGAGGCTGAAGGAAAAGCTGAGAGGCTGATGGAGAAGCTGAGAGGCTGAAGGAAAAGCTGAGAGGCTGATGGAAAAGCTGAGAGGCTGATGGAAAAGCTGAGAGGCTGAAGGAAAAGCTGAGAGGCTGAAGGAAAAGCTGAGAGGCTGAAGGAAAAGCTGAGAGGCTGAAGGAAAAGCTGAGAGGCTGATGGAAAAGCTGAGAGGCTGAAGGAAAAGCTGAGAGGCTGAAGGAAAAGCTGAGAGGCTGAAGGAAAAGCTGAGAGGCTGATGGAAAAACTGAGAGGCTGATGGAAAAGCTGAGAGGCTGATGGAAAAGCTGAGAGGCTGATGGAAAAGCTGAGAGGCTGAAGGAAAAGCTGAGAGGCTGAAGGAAAAGCTGAGAGGCTGAAGGAAAAGCTGAGAGGCTGATGGAAAAGCTGAGAGGCTGAAGGGAAAGCTGAGAGGCTGAAGGAAAAGTTGAGAGGCTGATGGAAAAGCTGATGGAAAAGCTGAGAGGCTGATGGAAAAGCTGAGAGGCTGATGGAAAAGAGAGAGAGAGAGAGAAGGAAAGGAAGTGAAGGGTGCACTGAGATGGACTGACAGCAGAATGGTTTAGTAAAGTGAACCTCTGTGTAAAGAGACAGCTCCATAATTCATTTGACAGCTATTATATCTGTAGTATTGGTAACGTGGTGGGGACTGCTATTATATCTGTAGTAGTGGTAACGTGGTGGGGACTGCTATTATATCTGTAGTAGTGGTAACGTGGTGGGGACTGCTATTATATCTGTAGTATTGGTAACGTGGTGGGGACTGCTATTATATCTGTAGTATTGGTAACGTGGTGGGGACTGCTATTATATCTGTAGTAGTGGTAACGTGGTGGGGACTGCTATTATATCTGTAGTATTGGTAACGTGGTGGGGACTGCTATTATATCTGTAGTATTGGTAACGTGGTGGGGACTGCTATTATATCTGTAGTATTGGTAACGTGGTGGGGACTGCTATTATATCTGTAGTAGTGGTAACGTGGTGGGGACTGCTATTATATCTGTAGTAGTGGTAACGTGGTGGGGACTGCTATTATATCTGTAGTATTGGTAACGTGGTGGGGACTGCTATTATATCTGTAGTAGTGGTAACATGGTGGGGACTGCTATTATATCTGTAGTATTGGTAACGTGGTGGGGACTGCTATTATATCTGTAGTAGTGGTAACGTGGTGGGGACTGCTATTATATCTGTAGTAGTGGTAACGTGGTGGGGACTGCTATTATATCTGTAAAAGTGGTAACGTGGTGGGGACTGCTATTATATCTGTAGAAGTGGTAACGTGGTGGGGACTGCTATTATATCTGTAGAAGTGGTAACGTGGTGGGGACTGCTATTATATCTGTAAAAGTGGTAACGTGGTGGGGACTGCTATTATATCTGTAAAAGTGGTAACATGGTGGGGACTGCTATTATATCTGTAGTATTGGTAACGTGGTGGGGACTGCTATTATATCTGTAGTAGTGGTAACGTGGTGGGGACTGCTATTATATCTGTAGTAGTGGTAACGTGGTGGGGACTGCTATTATATCTGTAAAAGTGGTAACGTGGTGGGGACTGCTGTCAGACAGGCTCCCTGGAGGCAGCTTGAGATGGGGGATACAGTATCAAATCAAATTGTGTTTGTCACATGCGCCGAATACAACAGATGTAGACCTTACAGTGAAATGCTTACTTACAAGCCCTTAACCAACAGTGCAGTTTTAATAAAATACTCCCCTAAAAAGTAAGCGATAAGAATAACAATGAATTAGAGAGCAGCAGTAAATAACAATAGCGGGGCTTTATATAGGGGGTACCGGTACAGAGTCAATGTGGAGGCTATATACAGGGGGTACCGGTACAGAGTCAATGTGGAGGCTATATACAGGGGGTACCGGTACAGAGTCAATGTGGAGGCTATATACAGGGGGTACCGGTACAGAGTCAATGTGGAGGCTATATACAGGTGGTACCGGTACAGAGTCAATGTGGAGGCTATATACAGGGGGTACCGGTACAGAGTCAATGTGGAGGCTATATACAGGGGGTACCGGTACAGAGTCAATGTGGAGGCTATATACAGGGGTACCGGTACAGAGTCAATGTGGAGGCTATATACAGGGGTACCGGTACAGAGTCAATGTGGAGGCTGTATACAGGGGTACCGGTACAGAGTCAATGTGGAGGCTATATACAGGGGGTACCGGTACAGAGTCACTACAGCCCCGTCGAAGCTAATGGGGGCGTGCTCGGTCCTCCTTTTCCTGTAGTCCACAATAATCTCCTTGGCCTTGATTACTTTGAGGGAGATGTTGTTGTCCTTGTACTACATGGTCAGGTCCCTGACCTCCTCCCTATAGGCTGTCTCGTTGTTGTCCCTGGCCGTGCAGTTCTGAGTGAATAGGGAGTAGAGGAGGGGACTGAGCACGCACCCCTGAGTGGTCCCCGTGTTGAGGATCAGCATTGCAGATGTGTTGTTACCTACACTTACCACCTGGGGGCGCCCCGTCAGGAAGTCCAGGATCCAGTTGCAGAGGGAGGTGTTTAGTCCCAGGGTCCTTTGCTTAGTAGTGAGCTTTGAGGGCACTATGGTGTTGAACGCTGAGCTGTCGTCAATGAATAGCATTCTCACATAGGTGTTCCTTTTGTCCAGGTGGGAAAGGGCTGTGTTGAGTGCAATAGAGATTATATCATCTGTGGAAATGTTGGGGTGGAATGCAAATTGGAGTGCAAAGCATTTCATGGCTACAGATGTGAGTGCTATAGGCCGGTTCCTTTAGGCATGTTACTTTAGTGTTCTTGGGCTCAGGGACTATGGTGGTCTGTTTGAAACGTGTTGGTATTACAGACTCAGACAGGGAGAGGTTGAACATTTCAGTGAATAGACTTGCCAGTTGGTCAGCGCATGCTCAGAGTAGACATCCTGGTAATCCTTCTGGCCCAGCTGCCTTGTGCATGTTGACCTTGGCTGCGGAGAGCGTTATCACACAGTCGTCTGGAACAGCTGATACTCTCATGCATGTTTCAGTGCTATTTGCCGCGAAGAGAGCATAGAAGTTATTTATTTTTGTCTGATAGGCTCGTGTCACTGGACAGCTCTCAGCTGTGCTTCCTTTTGTAGTCTATAATAGTTTGCAAAACAATCCTGTGGTTTAGCATCTGCTTCATCTGACCACTTTTTTATTATAGAGTCACTGGTGCTTCCTGCTTTAATTTTTGCTCGTATGCAGGAAACAGGAGGATACAATTATGTATGTCAGATTTGCCAAATGGAGGGCGAGGGAGAGCTTTGTACGCATCTCTGTGTGTGTTAGTGTGCTCCTTCATACGTGAGAGTGCATTGTGTGCAAGTGCGTGTTTGTGCACTTGCTTTGGGTTCCATACAGCCAGGAAATTGAGCAGCTGTCTACCCCCCTGCTCTCCCTCTTGCCTCCAGATGTTGGTTTGACTGTAAGAGCTGTCACACACTGTGGCCACGTAACGTAACACCTTCTCAGAGTACAGGTGGGGTCTCTTATTGCCAGTCTGCCAATCACTATAGAACATGTTTCTGGTGGGGCTGTATGAAGTTGGTTATTTCTCCAGATTTCACATCATTTCTCTACACGGTATATTAGAGGTGTACAAAGCAACAGAAAAGTGTTATCATTCGTGACATTACTAGGGCTTGAGAGGATGAAAGAGATTAGTGTTTTTGTCTTGGATACACTACACAACCTGCTGTTGCTACTTCTGATCTCTCTCTCTCTCTCTCTCTCTCTCTCTCTCTCTCTCTCTCTCTCTCTCTCTCTCTCTCTCTCTCTCTCTCTCTCTCTCTCTCACTTTCTCTGTGTCTCACTCCCTCTCCCTCTCTCTCTATTTTGGGAAAATATATAAACTTAAATATGAGTTGTATTTATGATGGTGTTTGTTCTTCACTGGTTGGCCTTTTCTTGTGGCAATAGGTCACACATCTTGCTGAGTTTATCAAAATTGGGCTTGGTTTGAATTCTTTGTGGGTCTGTGTAATCTGAGGGAAATGTGTCTCTAATATGGTCATACATTTGGCAGGAGGTTAGGAAGTGCAACTCAGTTTCCACCTAATTTTGTGGGCAGTGAGCACATAGCCTGTCTTCTCTTGAGAGCCATGTCTGCCTACGGCGGCCTTTCTCAATAGCAAGGCTATGCTCACTGAGTCTGTACATAGTCAAAGCTTTCCTTAGGTTTGGGTCAGTCACAGTGGTCAGGTATTCTGCCCCTGTGTACTCTCTGTTTAGGTTCAAATAGCATTCCGATTGTATCTACTCAGTTTTTAGGTGGATTCTTTTCAGTGTGTCAAATAGTTCTCTTTTTGTTTTCTCGTGATTTGCTTGGGTCTAATTGTGTTGCTGTCCTGAGGCTCTGTGGAGTGTGTTTATTTTTTGTAAACAGTGTCTCAGTGCCAGCTGGCTGAGGGGACTCTTCTCCACGTTCATCTCTCTGTAGGTGAGGGCTTTGTGGTGGAGTGTAAAGGGCATAGAATTTAACAGCTCTTTTCTGGATTTTGATGATCAGTGTGTGTATTCCTAATTCTGCTCTGCCTGTATTGTAGGTGTTTTGCGTTGTACACAAAGTATAGTTTTGCTGAATTCTGCATGCAGAGTCTCATTTGGGTGTTTGCCCCATTTTGTGAATTCTTGGTTGGTGAGTGGAAGCCAGACCTCACAACCATACGGGGCAATAGTTTCTATAAGTCTTTTTTGCCAGATCCTAAGTGGGATGTTGAGTTTGATGTTCCTTTCGATGGCGTAGAAGGACTTTCTTGTCTTGACTCTTAGATTGTTCACAGCAAGTGTGGAAGTTACCTGTGGCGCTGATGTTTAGGTCGAGGTATGTATAGTTCTTGGTGCGCTCTAGGGCAACAGTGTCTAGATAAGACCCAGGTCTGACAGAATCTGTGCAGAAGCTCTAGGTGCTGTTGTAGGCCCTCCTTGTTTAGGGACAGAAGCATCAGATCATCTGCAAACGGTAAACATGATTTATGAGTCCAGTAAGGTGAGGCCAGGTGCTAAAGACTGTTCTAGTGACCTCGCTTTCATTGATAGTGTGTTGAGGAGGGTGGGGCTCAAGTTGCGGCCCTGAGGAAAGAAAGTGTTTTTATTGCCAAATTTAAACTTGTTGTTTGTGTGCATTGATTTTAAAATGTCATGATTTTCTCCCCCAACACTACTTTCCATCAGTTTGTATAGCAGACCCTCATGTCAAATTGAGTCACAAGTTTCTTTTTTTAAAATCAACATAACATGAGAATAATTTGTTTGTTTGTCAATAAGTTTGTGCAGGGTGTATACTTGGTCTATCGTACGGTATTATGGTAAGAATCCAATTGGACTTTTTTCAGGAAATTGTTTTCACTGAGGAAATGCTGGAGTCTGATGTTGATGATACTGCAGAGGATTTTTCAGAGATTGCTATTGATGCAGATTCCACTGCAATTATTGGAGTCAAATGTGTCTCTGCTTTTATGGTTTGAGATGATCAATCCATAGTTCCAAATATTGCTGAGGATAAGATTATATGGATTCTTTAATCACATTGACGTTCTGTTCCTTCTTTTTCTGTATTGTATTTCTGTATTGTTTTAGTGTTTCACCATAGTGAAGGCGTAGACTCAGGTTTTCTGTATTGTATTTCTGTATTGTTTTAGTGTTTCACCATAGTGAAGGCGTCGACTCAGGTTTTCTGTATTGTTTTAGTGTTTCACCATAGTGAAGGCGTCGACTCAGGTTTTCCGTATTGTATTTCTGTATTGTTTTAGTGTTTCACTATAGTGAAGGCGTCGACTCAGGTTTTCTGGGTCTCTGTGTTTTTTGTTGGACAGGTTTCTCAGTTTCTTTCTTGAAGTTTTGTATTCTTCATCAAACCATTTTGTCATTGTTGTTTATTTTCTTAGGTAGTCTGCTTGACATTTGTAGATTCGATAGGGAATCTGAGAGGTCAAATATACTGTTAAGGTGTTCCACTGCCAAATGTACACTTTCACTATTGCAGTGAAACATTTTGCCCAGGAAGTTGTCTAACTGTTGTTGCCCAACTGTTTTCTGGTATGTTTCTACACACTACTTTCCTTCCATCTATAGCGTTTCATAATAGTATGCAGTTTGTTAAACTGTGATGTCTCATGATTGAGTATTGCTCTGTTCAAGTAGGCTGTGATTTTGCTGTATCACGGCCGGATGTGATACAGCCTGGATTCGAGCCAGGGACTGTAGTGGTGCCTCTTGCACTGAGATACAATGCCCTAGACCACTGCGCCACTAGGGAACCTACTCATTCGGGATGAGCTGTAAGTGTACCTACCGTAGGAGTCCCCAGGTCTGGTGTTTAGTTCACCACGTGTCCCTGGGCCTGGAAATGATTGACCTCTCCCTCTAGAATGGAGAAGCTGTCTTCATTAAAGTATGGGGATTCTAGGAGGATGTACACTGAGTATATGGAAATAGCAGGTGTTCTTACATTTAGTACACAGGGTGACATTTTTCTCTGTTGAGATCCTTTCCTTTTGAAATGCTAGCCAAATGTAAAATCTCCCTGTTTTGATGAATTAAACCTGGTAGTTTGGTGGATGGGACTATCATCTCTCTTTAACCTAGAGGACAACCAGTTGGTCCATCTCCTCAATGCCATGTTTCTTGCAGGATGGCAATGTCTGCATTTCTGAAATTATTTGTCTGTGTTCCTTCTCTTTAGTCCAAAGGTAGATGACCTAAGACCTAGGATGAGATAGTACAAGCTTTGTGTCCAGTGTTGTTATTTGTATGGTTTAGATTCAGACCATTAGGTTTGAGCGGAGAGCGCTGAAAATCTGGTGGGCCTGGTTGGGTGTAGGAGTTGGGCCTGTTGCTCATGACCTGGGCCATGCAAAAGTTTTCAACCACCTTGGCGTTTTTCCTATTTTGTTACAATACAACATGTATTTTTTTATTTTTTTTATTTGGATTCCGTGTAATGAACATACACAAAATAGTTCGAATTTGTGAAGTGAAATGAACAAATATTGTTGAAAAAAAATGAAAAAATTATGAAAAAACTGAAAAGTGGTGTGTGCATATGTATTCACCCCCTTTGCTATGAAGCCCCTAAATAAGATCTGGTGCAACCAATTACCTTCAGAAGTCACACTATAAGTTAAATAAAGTCCACCTGTGTGCAATCTAAGTGTCACGTGATCTCAGTATACATATATAGTTGAAGTCGGAAGTTTACATACAGGTTGGAGTCATTAAAACTTGTTTTTCAACCACTCCACAAATGTCTTGTTAACGAACTATAGTTTTGGCAAGTCAGTTAGGACATCTACTTTGTGCATGGCACAAGTAATTTTTCCAACAATTGTTTACAGACAGATTATTTCACTTATAATTCACTGTATCACAATTCCAGTGGGTCAGAAGTTTACATACACTAAGTTGATTGTGCCTTTAAACAGCTTGGAAAATTCCAGAAAATTATGTCATGGCTTTAGAAGCTTCTGATTCCAAATTTACATAATTTGCGTCAATTGGAGGTGTACCTGTGGATGTATTTCAAGGCCTACCTTCAAACTCAGTGCCTCTTTGCTTGACATTATGGGAAAATCAAAAGAAATCAGCCAAGAAAAAAAACTGAAGACAAGTCTGGGTCATCCTTGGGAGCAATTTCCAAATGCCTGAAGGTACCACGTTCATTTGTACAAACAAGAGTACACAAGTATAAACACCATGGGACCAAGCAGCCGTCATACCGCTCAGGAAGGAAACGTGTTCTGTCTCCTAGAAATGAATGTACTTTAGTGCGAAAAGTGCAAATCAATCCCAGAACAACAACAAAGGACCTTGTGAAGATGCTGGAGGAAACGTGTACAAAGTATCTATATCCACAGTAAAACGAGTCCTATATCGACATAACCTGAAAGGCCTCTAAGCAAGGAAGAAGCCACTGCTCCAAAACCGCCATACAAAAAGCCAGACTACGGTTTGCAACTGCACATGGGGACAAAGATCGCACTTTTTGGAGAAATGTCTTCTGGTCTGATGAAACAAAAATAGAACTGTTTGGCCATAATGACCATCATTATGTTTGGAGGAAAAAGGAGGAGGCTTGCAGGCCGAAGAACACCATCCCAACCGTGAATCACGGGCTTGGCAATATCATGTTGTAGGGGTGCTTTGCTGCAGGAGGGACTGGTGCACTTCACAAAATAGTTAGCATCATGAGGTAGGAAAATTATATGGATATATTGAAGCAACATCTCAAGACATCAGTCAGGAAGTTAAAGCTTGTTCGCAAATGTGTTTTCCAAATGGACAATGACCCCAAGCATACTTCCAAAGTTGTGGCAAAATGGCTTAAGGACAACAAAGTCAAGTTACTGGAGTGACCATCACAAAGCCCTGACCTCAAGCCTATAGAAAATTTGTGGGCAGAACTGAAAAAGCATGTGCGAGCAAGGAGGCCTAGAAACTTGACTCAGTTACACCAGCTCTGTCAGGAGGAATGTGCCAAAATTCACCCAAACTATTGTGGGAAGCTTGTGGAAAACTACCCAAAATGTTTGCCCCAAGTTAAACAATTTTAAGCCAATGCTACCAAATATGAATTGAGTGAACTTCTTACCCACTGAGAATGTGAAAGAAATGTGGTCCTTCTGTAGCTCAGTTGGTAGAGCATGGCGCTTGTAACGCCAGGGTAGTGGGTTCGATCCCCGGGACCACCCATACGTAGAATGTATGCACACATGACTGTAAGTCGCTTTGGATAAAAGCGTCTGCTAAATGGCATATATTATTATTATTATTATTAAATGGAGCGGCACACGGTAACCCAGGATCAGACTCGGACGAGTAAACTGGATGAATAAACCAAAGTATTTATTACAAAACAGGGAGAGATGAAGTGCAGGCCAGAGGAAGCTCATGCGGGTTATAGGAATTCAGATGCTGAGGCTGAAGTGAACGGGATTGGAACAGGATAAGCAGGTCCGGAGGTGAATACAAGGGATTAGTAGTGTGCCGAAACCACAACAGGGTAGCGAGGTGTGGAACAGGAGACAGGGACCAGTCAGGGAGCCGATAAACAGCGTCAGGCAGGGAAACAGGTGACAGGATCTTGAATAATGATAAATAGCTCGAAGCATAAACTGACTGCGCAGAGATTACGATCTGGCAGAGTGGAATTGGCAGGACTGAGTATTTGGAGAGGTCTTGATTATGGAATAAGTTGCAGCTGGTGGTGATCTGCTCTGACTCCAGCACACCTGTCTCTAACTGATCACAAGCACAGAGAGAGAGGGAGAGAGAGAGAGAGAGAGAGAGAGTATACTTGGGGAGTGGCTGCGGGTCAAGGAGACACCGGATGAACACAAGAGGCCGTAGCAGGAGCAGATGTGACATTCTATCATTCTAACTTTTCACATTCTTAAAATAAAGTGGTGATCCTATCTGACCTAAAACAGGGCATTCTTACTAGGATTAAATGTCAGGAATTGTGAAAAACTGAGTTTAAATGTATTTAGCTGTTCTTAAAGGCCCCAGAGTCCGCAACACTATTAAGCAAGGGGCACCATCAAGCAAGCGACACCATGAAGACCAAGGAGCTCTCCAAACAGGTCAGGGACACAGTTGTGGAGAAGTACAGATCAGGGTTGGGTTATAAAAAAATATGGAGCACCATTAAATCCATTATTTATAAAATGGAAAGAATATGGCACCAGAACAATCCTGCCAAGAGAAAACTGCCCACCAAAACTCACGGAGCAGGCAAGGAGGGCAATAATCAGAGACGCAACAAAGAGGCCAAAGACCCTGAAGGAGCTGCAAAGCTGAGATTGGAAGCGGAGATTGGAGTATCTGTCCATAGAACCACTTTAAGCTGTACACTCCACAGAGCTGGGCTTTACGGAAGAGTAGCCAGAAAAAAAAGCCATTGCTTTAAAGAAAAAATAAGCAAACACATTTGATGTTCACCAAAAGGCATGTGGGAGACTCCCCAAATGGAAGAAGGTACTCTGGTCAGATGAGACAGAAATATAGGTTTTTGGCCAGGGGTAGGAGGGGCGCAGGGCTGATCTGGGAGCATGGGAGCGGAAGGAGGGGTGCAGGGCTGATCTGGGGGCATGGGATGGGAGGGGCGCAGGTTTGATCTGGGGGCATGGAAGGGTAGCACGGTGGATATAATCACTTGTGCATTGGGGAAAGTGGAAGAAGCTTTTTCAATCTCTCTTTTGAGTGCTGTGGCCACCCTTTCTTGCTGTATTCTCAGGTCATTTGTGTATTACTATGTGGCTGGGTGACCCTAGTTGGTCCTCAGACAGAAGGTCTAGGGCGCGCTGGGTGTTTGGACACCAGAGTTTAGATCCTCTGTGTTTGGGGAAAAGTGTATTTTCTTGTTTATATTTCTCATTCGAGTCCAAAAGGAGTACAATCTATGGCTTGTGTGTGTCCTCAGTGGGTGTTAAGAGGTTTTCATTAGGGCTGCTAGGATGGTGTCGGGTGGTGTCTGCTGGGTTGATGTTTATTAATTTGTCTGTTCTGCTATGTTGTGTCAAGGCTGTGGTCAGACCTTTAAACAGGTTAACATTCACAAGGCCGCTGGGCCAGACGGATTACCAGGACGTGTACTCCAAGCATGCGCTGACCAACTGGCAAGTGCCTTCACTGACATTTTCAACCTGTCCCTGACTGAATCTGTAATTCCAACATGTTTCAAGCAGACCCCCCATAGTCCCCGTGCCCAAGAACACTAAAGTAACCTGCCTAAATGACTACTGACCCGTGGCACTCAAATATGTAGCGATGAAGTGCATTGAAAGGCTGGTCATGGCTCACATCAACAGCATTATCCCAGAAACCCTAGACCCACTCCAATTTGCATACCGTCCCAACAGATCCACAGATGATGCATTCTCTATTGCACTCAACACTGCCCTTTCCCACCTGGACAAAAGGAACAGCTATGTGAGAATGCTGTTCATTGACTACAACTCAGTGTTCAATGCCAAAGTGCCCTCAAAGCTCATCACTAAGCTAGTGACTCTGGGAAAAAACACCTCCCTCTGCAAATGGATCCTGGACTTCCTGACGGGCCGCCCACCAGGTGGTGAGGGTAGGTAACAACACATCTACCATGCTGATCCTCAATACAGGAGCCCCCAGGTGGTGAGGGTATGGAACAACACATCTGCCATGCTGATCCTTAACACGGGGGCCCCTCAGGGGTGCGTGCTCAGTCCCCTCCTCTACTCCCTATTCACTTATGACTGCATGGCCAGGCACGACGCCAAAACCATCATCAAGTTTGCCAATGGCACAACAGTGGTAGGCCTGATCACCAACAACGATGAGACAGCCTATAGGGAGGAGATCAGAGACCTGGTTGTTTGGTGCCAGGACAACAACAACCTCTCCCTCAACATGATCAAGATAAAGGAGATGATTGTGGACTACAGGAAAAGGAGGACCGAGTACGCCCCTATTCCCATCAACGGGGCTGTAGTGGAACAGGTTGAGAGCTTCAAGTTTCTTGGTGTCTACATCACCAACAAACTGTCATGATCCAAACACGCCAAGACAGTCATGAAGAGGGCACAACAAAGCCTATTCCCCCTCTGACTGCAAGGCTCTACAGAGGGTAGAGCCATCCAGGACCTCAATATCAGGCGGTGTCAGAGGAAGGCCCTAACAATTGTCAAAGACCCCAGCCACCCTAGTCATAGACTGTTCTCTGCATTCGGTGCATGTGACAAATAACATTTGATTTGATTTGATGATCTGGGGTGGGCTTTTCTACTGTGATGTCGAGGCTATGGTCAGGGTCTGAGTTGGGCTGTTCTGCTGGCTTCTCTCTAATGGGTTGTTCTCTGTCACAGCTCATCTTTCTCACCTCCTCCTTCAGCTTCCTCTCCTCCTCCTCTAGTGTTTCAACTCCTGCTGCTGGGCCTCCTCCTTCTGCTCTTCCTCTTTCTCCTGTTGAAGTTGTCTCACCAAAGTCCAGAGTGCAGACACCGCTCTCCCTTGGGGGGGTCCCCTCTTGGGTTTGCTCGTCTGTGGGGGTGTTTACTGACTCACTTGAGGTGGGAGAGTCGTCGCCAAGAGAGACCTTCTGTGTGCTATTTTCTTTGATTGAAAGTCCACCTGGATGTGTTTGAAGTTTCCCTGCACCACCACTGTTCCAACCTTTGACCTTTCCAGCAAATTTGACCTGTTCCAACCTTTGACCTGTTCCAACCTTTGTACAAATTTGACAGAGACTGAAAGTCCTACGGGATGTGTTTGAAGTTTCCCTGCACCACCACTGTTTCCAACCTTTGACCTTTCCAACAAATTTGACAGAGACGGTCTCAATCTAAGGGACCTCATGTTCCAGTTTTCTGAGTTTCCACCCTGGGCCAGAACCTTCTCTCTTGAGAGAGGGGTGGTGTGCTCTTATATCACTGTGCCATGCCAGGGGAAGGGTTTGTGAGGAAAATTAAGTTACTTATGTTCCATCTTGTAACAGTCCACAAATAGTGCCTCTAGATTATCTCTTTTTATTTATTTTACTAGGCAAGTGAGTTAAGAACAAATTCTTATTTTAAATGAGAGCCTAGGATCAGTGGGTGAACTGCCTGTTCAGGGGCAGAACGAAAGATTTGTACCTTGTCAGCTCGGGGATATGAACTTGCAACCTTTCGGTTACTAGTCCAACACTCTAACCACTAACCTGCCACCCCGCTCTCTGAGGAGCTTCTGTTTGTTAGGGTTTTCGTGCAGTGTCATTTTACATTTTTTGAGAGGAACTGTACTATGATAGCCTCTGTGCAGGGTGGTAAAGGAGGCTATGGAGCACGGGACCTCAGAGGCCTCTGCATTTGGGCGGGGGGAGTTTGGGATTCTCTGTTGCTATGGTCTTTTACGCCGTTCACTTCACAATTCAGTTCTTATTGAAGTTGCAGCCAGGTCTCTGCTCTGCAGCCCTAATTTATCATTCAGTCTTAATAAATGTAAATATAGATATCATTATAATGCTTCAGATTGAGATTGTAGCATTAGATTGAACATTTCTCTCTCAGTTCCAGATTGTATTTTGAGGATTCTGCTGTGCTTGTTCTGCTGATTGTTGTTTTACTAGAAATAGTGATGAATAGTCCTGGATAGTCCTAAATAGTTCTGAATAGTCTTGAATGGTCCTGCATAGTCATGAATAGTCATGGGTAGTCCTGAATAGTCCTGGATGATCACAAATAGTCCTGAATGGGTCACGATGGTCCTGAATAGCCCTGCATAGTCCTTATAGATATATCTTTCCAATATCCAGGTTGTAGGTTTGGAGTTTTGATTTAAAGTGAATCTTATGTTGTAAAGGGTAGTATCCTTTGTAGGTCTTTGTGAAGAAAATCCAAGTTTCTGACTCTAAATCTATCTTTTGCAGAAAAGTTCAAGAGCTCATGACCTCTCTATTTCGCTCTCCGTCAGAATGCTGGTCTTCTAGGCAGAGTTCCTCTGTCTAGTGTCTGTGTTCCTTTGCCCATTTTCGTTTTATTGGCCAGTCTGAGATATGCCTTTTTCTTTGCAACTCTGCCTAGAAGGCCAGTATCCAGGAGTTTTGACACTGGTGTTTTGCGGGTACTATTTAACTAAGCTGCCATTTGAGGACTTGCGAGGCATCTGTTTCTCAAATTAGACAGTCTAATGTACTTGTTCTCTAGCTCAGTTGTGCACTGGGGCCTCCTACTTCTCTTTCTATTCTGGTTAGGGCCAGTTTGTGCTGTTCTGTGAAGGGAGTAGTACAAGATCTTCAGTTTCTTGACAATTTCTCGCATGGAATAGCCTTAATTTCTCGGAACAAGAATAGACTGACGAGTTTCAGAAGAATGTTCTTTGTTTCTAGCCATTTTGAGCATGAAATCAAACCCACAAATGCTGATACTCCAGATACTCAACTAGTCTAAAGAAGGCAAGTGTTATTGCTTCTTTAATCAGTGCAACAGCTTTCAACTGTGCTAATATAATTGCAAAATGGTTTTCTAATGATTAATTAGCCTTTTAAAATGATACTTTTGGATTAGCTAACACAACGTATGATTGGAACACAGGAGTGATGGTTGCTGATAACGTGCCTCTGCACACCTATGTAGATATTGCATAAAAAATCAGCCTTTTCCAGCAACCTTAGTCATTTACAACATTAACAATGTACACACTGTATTTCTGATAAATTTGGATGAAAACCGTGCTTTTCTTTCAAAAACAAGGACATGTCTAAGTGACCCCAAACTTTCAAACGGTAGTGCACATATGAGATGAGTAATGCGAGTGAAAGTGAACGAGACATGTAATAACTTCTAATATATACAAAACAACAAACGAAACGCGAAAACCTATACAGCCTATCTTGTGATAACAAACACAGAGACAGGAACAATCACCCACGAAAACACTCACAGAATATGGCTGCCTAAATATGGTTCCCAATCAGAGACAACGATAAATCACCTGACTCTGATTGAGAACCGCCTCAGGCAGCCATAGACTAATTAGACACCCACCAAAACCCCAAGACAAAAAACACACCACAATAACCCATGTCACACCCTGGCCTGACCAAATAAAGAAAGAAAACACAAAATACTAAGACCAAGGAGTGACAGAACCCCCCCCCTCCCCCCTAAGGTGCGGACTCCTGGACGCACCTCAAAACCATAGGGAGGGTCCGGGTGGGCGTCTGTCCATAGTGGCGGCTCCGGCTCGGGACGTGGACCCCACTCCATTAATGTCTTCGTTCCTCCCCCTCGCGTCCTGGGATAGTCCACCCTCGCCGCCGACCATGGCCTAGTAGTCCTCACCCAGAACCCCACTGGACTGAGGGGCAGCTCGTGACTGAGGGGCAACTCGGGACTGAGGGGCAGCTCGGGACTGAGGCACCCCACAAAACCCCAAGACAAAAAACACACCACAATAACCCATGTCACACCCTGGCCTGACCAAATAAATAAAGAAAACACAAAATACTAAGACCAAGGCGTGACAACTTGCGACTTTGTCTTGATAATGACTCTTTACTTGTCTGATTGCCTTAAGGAGGGAATAGCTGCACTGTTTGTATTCGGCCATGTTTCCAGTCGCCTTGCCATGATTAAATGCGGTGGTACGTGCTTTCAGTTTTGCGGGAATACTGCCATCAATCTACTGTTTCTGGTTAGGGAAGGTTTTAATAGTCACAGTGGGTACAACATCACCTATACACTTCCTTATAAACTCACTCACCGAGTCAGCGTATACATCAACGTTATTGTCCGAGGCTACCAGGAACATATCCCAGTCCACGTGATTGAAGCAATCTTGAATTGTGGAATTCGATTGGTCAGACCAGCATTAGATAGACCTAAGCACGGGCGCTTCCTGTTTTAGTTTCTGCCTATAGGAGGGGAGAAACAAGATGGAGTCATGGTCAGATTTGCCAAAAGGAGGGCGGGGAGGGCCTTGTATGCATCGCGGAAATTAGAGTAGCAGTGGTCGAGTATGTTATTCGCTCGTGTACTGCAATCGATATGCTGCTAGAATTTAGGTAGCTTTGTTCTCAGATTAGCTTGGTTAAAA